>NW_016690195.1:5521460-5726718 GCF_001604755.1 Lepidothrix coronata
AAAGCCTTGGTGAGGTCGACAAAGGTTACATAGAGACCTTTGTTCTGTTCCCTACACTTCTCTTGCAGTTGTCTGAGGACAAATATCATGTCTGTGGTGCTCCTGCTGGCTCTGAAGCCACACTGACTTTCAGGAAGGATTCCTTCTGCAATAGTGGGTATTAGTCTGTTCAAGAGTATTCTTGCCAGGATTTTTCCAGCAATGGAGAGCAGACAATACACTATATGTCCTTTAATAATACCACATGAAATTGAAGGATAAAGTTTGGAAAAAAATATTTTTAATCTGAATTTTATATCAAGAACATGGTTCAGAATTTGCAAACTGAGGAGATGAGTGTCTGGACCTAACTCCCCAAGATCTTAAAGATGCCAGAATCCTTCACAATGTGTACCACTTCCAGCTCCCTTCAGCTTCCTCCTTTCAGCTGCCACTGCTTCTCGAATAGCACAGCATGAGGACTAGTCAAGGAGCATCCTTGATTATACATAGACTGCTTCTATTGCAGGTTCTTTCACATCAGAGAAACAGCAGATGCACTCTGAACAAAACATCTGTATAATTCAGAAATTGCTTTCTTCAAGTAACACATTTTAGCATCTCCATGATATAGCACCAAATGGGCCAGAGCATGTCAGGTCTCTGGAGAAGAAGAAATAAGCCTTCATTTCTGTTGTTTTCAGATCAAATATTTGCCTTAAATTTGCTACAAATATAATCTTTCTGTATTAAAACTAGAAACTCTTCCTAATGGATGAGTAATCAAAGCTGCAAAATGCTTATATTTGGGTAGCTAATCAGAGCTGCAGAGTGCCTGGTTGCTTAGAGCTAGACATGCTTTCATGTTCAACAAAATAATTAAAATGGAATGTTTTTCTGTGCAAAATGAGATACTCAGGGCCTAATTTGCAAAATATTTAAGTATTAGCAGCTCGAATCCTCTAACAAGATAAAGAGGAAGAACCAAAGAGCTTTGTAAGTATCTAGGCTTTGAATTAGGATTTGTTTTCTGCCAGTGGAAGTTTAACTTTTCAAAGTAATCAAAGCTGGGGGAAGATGTCTCTTAAAAAGTGCCCGTGTGTCTCAGAGGTTCCATCTGTTTCAGCTAGGAAAGATTAAAAAAAAAATTCACACAATCAGGTGCACTGCTTCAGTCACAGTAAATATCAAAGTAATGGAGGACTTGGCAATTTTTGTCACCAATGCCTGGTTCTTGTGGGGGTGCTTTTCAGTTTTAGGCCCTTTGCAAGACTCATTTTTCATCATTGGGAGGTTATGCTATAGACTGGGCCATAAAAGTGTCTTCCTTTTGGAGTTTGAGAATACGTGACTCCAGAGTGACTTCCCTCTGATTCTCCAGCTCCAAGTACAAGAATTTTGACTGACATGTTCAGATCCAAAAATAAAGTGAGAATTAAAGGCAGAAGTAGATACTCAAAATATTTGAATCCCAATTCTACATATGGAAATTTATACATCTACAATTTAAAATTTTCATAGAATCTCGACAACTTCATAGGTTGCATGGAGGCAAATTCTACTGGGGTACAGAGCTAAAATACCCAAACTGGTGGCAATTGCTATTCAGACACGGGAATTTCAGGTGAGTTCTTTTGGCAGAATTGCATATAGCCTAACCAAGCATTGTCAAAGCCAAATTTATGGAGCTTGAGACACAAGAAGGGGGAGTAAAACACTCACATATGTGGCAGAATTCCCAAAGACGTCAATGGAACAAGGACTTTCCTCATTTCAGTGTCACCTTACTTTCACTGGAGTGAGAGTGACAGGCTTTACAGATTTATGAATGAACACCAATGTAGAATTTACAACTGTGAATGAAAATTTTAATCAAATGCATTTGTAAATGTTCCTCTATAGAAAACTCTACTTTGCAACAGTTCAGCACTTTCAAGACAAAAATTTCCTATCACCTCTGGATATGTCAAGGCAGTCCTCTAATTTGCAGTTGGCCTGTGACTCTTAGTCACTTCAGACAGAAAACAGGGTCACAGGCAGGGTGGATGAGTGTGGGGGAGGAGACCTTTAAAGCAGTTCGATGCATCATCCAAGTCCTGTAGGAGAAAGCAGACAATATCCAGAACTGAACTGACGAAAAACAGATATGAGCAGCAGGGGAGGAAAAAACCCAAACAAAACCATCAACAGGCATCTGGGTCAGGACCTGAAAAGGCAGAAATTTAATTAATTTCAGACCTGGATAATTAGCTAGATTTTTAGCCATGATAATTTAGAGTGTAATTTGTGATGTCTTCCTGTCGTCACTGCTGAAAGTGAACCTGAACAAACCCACTCTCTCTCAGAAAATAAAAGCAAGCCATCTGAATGAACAAAGAGCACTCAGGTGCTGCAGTGATTCCTCTTTAGCCAAGCACTAATCAAAGCAGAGGTACTATTGTTTTCTACTCCTTATCTCATCTGAAAATCCTCCTGCATTTCAGATGTGCCAGCACATACAGAATTCCATCTGTATGATGGTGTTTCTGCCCATGTAAGTTATTCACCTGCCTCAGGGTATCCTATCAAATGTTGAGTTTCTAAGATTTCCACATACAGGCTGATCCAAGGCCAGTTAGAGCTAATATGCACCATCATCCTGTTTAAAAGCTTTCCTCCAGTATAGGTCCATATTGTCCAGGAGCCCAGTATCCTTTCCATCCTCATGCACTTTCATGCTGTCTCTGCAATTCAGTCAGGCACTGACTGTGCCTGTTTGTTTTTAAGTATTTAGCTAATGATATACACATGCTTGGGAACAAATTGTTCCACAGGTATTAAGAACAGAGAAATAATTTCTGTTTCATAGAAATTTCTTTGAGGGATTTTCTGGCACTGGTATGAAAGAAAAGTAGCTATGACTGATGCCTTTGCCTAAGCTGTGGCATTTCTAGGATTTCTTTCTTCTTCCTAGCAGCTTACTTTATTAAAAGTTATAAAAGTCTTATTTTGCAGAGTTCTTCATGTCTCTGCTGAACTGGGTAGAAATCAGTCAACATAGAAAACCAGGCAAAAAATAAACTATTTTTTCATTTAGTTAGAGTGTACATCTTTCAATTTAGCTGAGAGCATAATCAAGCTGAAAGCATCTTTACATTTGATGAAAAGATATTTATCTCCCAAAAATTCAGTGAGTGACAATTGTAAATGGCACTTGAAAGCTACGACATATCAAAGGATTAAAGATTTATGTCATAGTGAATGAATGGCTTGTGTACAACACACTAGATGTAGTCTTTGTGTCACTGAGAATACCACAGAAAACACACCAATTTCCTTCTGGGGATAAAAAGATGAAAAACCAGGCTGCTGAGATCCACCTTTTTTGATGTAGCAAAAATAAAAAAAACTGTCAACTTGAGTCCTTTCAAGAGTCACAGAAAAAAAGGTAATAGGTTTTATTACTACAGAGGTGATAATTCTAGGATATGAAAGATCTCCTATCTTTTGTCCTCATTCTCAGGTTTGGATCGATCTTTTTTCCCTTCTCCCCTCCAGTCTTTCTAGTAGCCCACTGCAGGTGCCAACCTCCTCAGGCAGACAAAAAGCGAGCTCTCATGGGCTGGTTTGCTGCCAGTAAAGACATATGAAAAACACAAAAAATTATGTCTCAGTTTTGAGTGTCTTCAATATTGTGTTATGTTGTGGCAGCAGAAAGGGAATATTCTCTACTAACAGAGAATTATCCCTTGGAATGAATCCACACCTGAAGGTCTCTGAGTGAGGGTCTCAGAGTGCAGGATAGAGCTGGGAGGAACTTCCCTGACTCCACAGCAAATGGCAGCAGGGACAGGTTGGATCCATGCACAGAACCCAACACACTGAAAAGGAGAGCTTTCCAGAATAAGTGCATTTTCAGATTTTAAAAAAACCCACACACTAAAAAAAAAAGGTCTAAGAGTGCTGTTCAACCCATGTCAAAACAAACCGTTGCTGTGAGTTTCCAGGGCTTTCTAGGAGAACACAACAATCTCTTTTCAGTTACTTAACTGAGGAGCTATTATAAAGAAACACCTAAACCCCAACTGGAGAACCAGTTGGAATAAAGGGTCTCCAGCCTCCATTCATGGCATAAGTTTTAGCACATCTTCAGTTATGGTGGAGCTGAGTATTCACCAGAAGAACAACTGTTTCACTAAGAAATATTTCATACTGTAAATCAAATGCTTTTTAAAATATAATTTATTGAGAAAGTAGACCACTAATTTATTTCTCAAACATTTTGCAAACAGCCCTTCATCTTTCTTTCATACACAGCTGCAGTGATGAACTCCAGAACTCATTTGTTAATGATACTGACCTATATCCAGTTCCTTAGTTCTCCTTTGGCCTCATCCTAGAAAGACTGACTGTAAATGAGTAAGTATGAATCCTTTCCAGGAAGGAGAAATCCTAGCAGCTGCAAAGTGCCATAATCTGGCATGAGACACTGTGCTAGGTGTGTCAGAGCCAACATATGTCAGGGAACAGGCAACCCATGCATGCATTTCTCCGTCTGACTCACAAGCACCTCCACATTGTTCATCTCAGTCAATGCCAGAGCAGACTGAAAAAAGCAAGTTTTAGCATTTCCCCTTGGGATAACTTTTTAATCCTGCATCAATAGCATTTGAGCCCAAGGGAAAATCCAGCCCAATAAAATTTAGCATGAGAGCTATGGCCTAATAAAACTGGTGCCACCCCTGCCACCAGAGAAGACCTGTCGTGGTTTCACATACCTGTTTTTTAAACCTTCTCAAAAATGAGAAGAAAAATAACAAGCTCTGCCAAGTAAGACACCGATTTCATATTTATCAGAAGACACCATAAATAAATGCCTCTGCATAAATAAGAATCACTAGATCCTCTAGTTTAAACTGCCAATTGGAAAACAGTGTGAGGCTGTAGTTCATCCTACATATTAATCCTCACTAAGTGGTAGCTAAGCATTTCTATTTGTATATACAGCTGAGTGTACAGAGTACCTTACAAATACATGGATCGCAAACAGCTCATGATGTTAAGGCCTGAACTTGCCAATATTTACTTTTTGGCATGCAAGTGAAAACCAGACAAAGCCCCAGAAGCAAAAAGAAGTGTCATCCATATAGAGAATATGAACTGAACTCAGTAGTTGGTGATTTATGTCATATCCTTACCAGAAACATCTTTCTACCCATATTGGATCTTGACCTATGTTTTCACGCTGTTACCCTGAAGGCTTCTAGGGATTTTGAGTCTTTACAGTTTGTTGAGGAGACTACTGAGTTATTGAGTTCCTGGGCTTCGGCATCAACAAAGCACTTAAAAAAATTAATCTGTCTAGTAATGTCACAGGCAGATAAATTAAAGTTGCAGCAGCGAAGAAGCTGTTTCAGCATCCCTATGCTCATTTAAACTTTTATTAACTCACCAAAGCCCCTTGAATTTTGATGGCACCACATCAAACTGTGGGATTTTTTTCCCCTGACTTGCTGCCGTCCCTGTTTGATGATTTGCAAGAAGTGGCTGCCCTTTGGTTGAAGCTAGACACATCCTTCTCTCTTGATTACAGTGAAATTCAGAACTCTGTAGATCCATGCTGTGACACTCAGCCTGACTAGGAACTCCTCAGCCCACCATTCATGTTTCTAAACAGCTAGAATGGTTATTAAAAAAAGAAAAACAAAAAAAACCAAACCAAAACCAACCAACCAACCAAAACCCAAAACCCACAAACAAACACGAAAACCTCAGAAGATGGCATCTGGACAGAATGAGCACAGAGTATGTTTTTGTAGACAGGACAACTAAGAACTTGATGTAAAAGAATATAGGCAGAGAAGGAAGTTATGATGGATATGCACAGCTATTTCATCTGCAGATAAATGCATCCTGTATCCCCCTCCCCAAGAAAAACAAAATAAATTAAAATGCCAGATGATGTACATATGTAAAAAAGTGCTTGTGAACAGAAGTTATTGACAGTCACATCAGCAGAGGGTTTGAGCAATGGTTTGAGACGAGAACACATTCTTCATATTCACCACTCAGACACACACAAGTCTATGGGGCCAAATGGGACCTGGCAGAAGTGCTCAGCAAGTCACTTTCCACCATTTACCAGCAGTCCTGGAAAACCAGGGAGGTCCCAGTTGACTGGAGGTTAGCAAATTGACACCCATAGATAAGAAGGGGCAGAAGGAGGACTCAGGGAACTACAGACCTGTCAGCCCAACCTCAGTGGTGGGGAAGGCCACAGAGCAGATCATCTTGAGTGCCATCACAGGGCACATGCAGGTCAACCAAGGGATCAGACCCAGCCAGAGTGCATTTGTGAAAGGCAGGTCCTGCTTGGCTAATCTGATCTCCTTCTGTGACAGGGTGATCTGCTTAGTAGATGAGGGAAAGACTGTGGATGTTGTCTACCTGGAATTTAGCAGCCTTTTGACACCACTTCCCATAGCATTCCCCTGGAGAAACAGGCTGCTCATGCCTTGGACTTGCTGAAGACACTGAATGCTGATGGTTGTCAGTCAATTAAGACAAGTTTAGTGATATCACTCTCCACTCTCACATGAATATGATGTGATTTTTAACATTCCTTCAGAGTAGACCTAAACGAACAATGCAATGCACTATTAGTGTTTACCATGCCTGTTTGTTTTCTTTCCAGGAAAGCACAACATTAAGAAGTCCAGCTCACGTGGGGTTAGGGCACAAAGGCCTTGCAAAGTCTTATTTGAAGTGCAAAGACCTCACTATGGAGGAGCTTTGCTGGGCCGTTTGTGTTCTGCTGGGGGGATAGCTGAAATATTCTCCATACAGCTCCCACCCTCGTGCTGTAACAGTTTCAACATATTCCCCCAGGGAGAATATTATCCCCAACAGCAAAGTAAAACATGTCCCTCATAAGATGGATGTGTGTCCTGAAGAAAGAACTCCAAATATCTTTGCTTTGAACTTACCTTTGTGCAGTTTCCAGTGCATTTTTTTCCTGACAGAAGTTTGTGTTTTTGACAAAGACACAGGAGAAAGGAAGGAATCTTGTATAAAAACCTTTATGGTTTTTATGAAAGGGGAAAGCATGTATTTTGAGTAAAAGTGACTGATGTGTCTAAAGGATTTTTTTAATTACTCTGATTCAGTACTTAAAGATGCTAATATTGATTTAATAAAATATTTTTACAGGGTAAGACAAAAAAAATTGTAAACATAGGAAACATACTTTGTAGCTACAGGGCAGCACAAATATATAAAGATAAACAAGCTCATTTTAATCTTACTTGTATTTCAGTCTTAGCTGAAGCCCAGACCTTTTTGGTAAGTCGTTTTTAAGGACTTCTCTGAATTTTTAAACTTGGTGCTGGCTTAGTGTTTTGTTTTTTAAATGTTTGTTTATTGATTCAGCTGGTTTCTTAAAGCACAAGCATGAGAACATGTGAACCCCAGCAGGCCCATATATATCATTGCTTAGAGTATTAATTTCCCTAAGCAGTACAGCCATTTGTAACCCACTACCATATGGCTCTCTTCTCTCCTCATCTTCTGTGCACATTTTCATATATATAAACACATATGATACTCAATTTATTTAAAATATATGCTTATTTTTCTCTGAATAATTTCCTCAGTTGGCAGCAATCATATACCCTGTTTCCACTCAAGTATTTTAATGTCAAAAAATCAAAACATTTTAAAAAACAACACACCTTCCTTGGTCTGACTTTTGAAAATTTCTCTGAATCTGGGCTCTGTGCTGCCATCACAGGAACTCTAACCCACACCACATCTGAAGGCACAAAAGTTTCCTCCATAAAAATGAAGACAGAATAACCAACTGAAAATTAAATACTAATGAGAACTGCTAATTATCTCCAGTTCTGAATTCATGTTCTCATATGTTAATCTACAAGTCTGTGAATAATTCCACTAGAAAATTTGAGTTCTGGGAAGTCATTAATTATAAACATTAAACAACCTGAAGTCAAAATCATGTAACTGATTTGTCATGGTATAAATTGCATTTGATATAGAAATGTATCTCCAAGAATCTAATGTGTGCTCTTTCCTTCCAAAGTAGTTAGCAAATCAGTTAGCAAGTAAACTTACTTCTGCTACCATAGAAAATAGATTTGTGATGTCGGGTAACTGGGTAAGAGCACCAAAATCTGCATAGACACATCGGATGGGTTCACACAGTGAAACATTGTGCTAACTAGCCCACAGCTCCCCCTTTGGGTATCTGAGACCTTCCAGTATGTTGAATCACATGGACTTCAGAGACTGCAGCCATGCAAACAGATACAGTGAACCCGGTAAAAATAAGCTGACCTCACTTTTCCCCCACTTCCCAATGGAACAGCTAGCAGTTTAAGCAACTTGCACACTAATTTTTCTCTGAAACACAACTGAGTCAGTAACAGGTACACTGCTGTCCCCATGGCATTAGGACACACCAGGACCAAACTTTGAGGATATTGCATCTGTTTCTTATAGCACAGGACAAAGATTTCTAAAAACAGAAAGAGAAAGGTATTTGTGTACTTCCCAGATAAAACAGTGAAACAAAAATAAAGCAACATGAGTTTTAGGTGTTTTGGGGTGTTTTTTATATTGTTTTTGTTTCTTTGCTTGTTCAAGGTTTTGGTTTTTTTTGTTCATTTGTTTTATGAGAAAACTGTGAAAAGGCAGATTTTATCAGATGTCACATTGGATTCAAAGAGGCTCAGAACTGTGCTGCTAACAGTAGCAAATACTTTTTGCTTAAATATCTTGTTAACTACTATCCTTGTGAATTTTTCAGACAGCAGCAACCATCTGGAGCTGCATCAGGCAAGAAACAGCACAAAAGGAGTGACTCCAATCATGCCAGCATCCTGGCAGTTTTGCTGATGACTTATCCTTGCCAAATGCATAAAAATGGCAACAGAGGAAGACTTGATCACAAACGTTCTCTTTCTGATTGATCCAACTGCTTTGAATGCAGTATAAGATTTTAAAAGGGAGCCTGTGTATATCATATCTTGCCTAAGCAGGCTTATTCTCCTGTGAAGACAGGCAGAGAATGTTGGGGTTGTACAGCCTGGAGAAGAGACGGCTCCTGGGAGACTTCACAGCATCTTCCAGTACCTAAAAGGGGCCTAAAAGAAAATTGGAGAGGGACTTACAAGTTGCCCAGAGAATTTGTGGATGTTGGTCCAGTGAAGTTGGTCCAGTGAAAGGTGTCCCTGCCCGTGGCAGGAGTGTTGTAACTGGATGATTCTTAAGGTCCTTTCCAACCCAAACCATTCCATGATTCTATGATGATTCTGGACAGATTCCCATATTTTTACTCTTTTTAGAATCTGACATTGCAAATCACAAAAATGTCTTCAAAGCATCAGTTTTCATTTTTGTTTAGATGGTCACCAGCCCTTGATCAAATCAAGAGCCTGAGTTCCTAGTCTCTTTTTGACTAGATGTATCCATCTTGTACCTCATGCCTGCATGTTAGATAGTCCATATGCAAGTCTAATTCAGTTACTCAGAACATTCTCATAAATTGTTAAAACTAAAATTACCATAAAGTACTCTATATTTATTAGAGGGGAATACATGAAACAGGAAGAACTAATAGCTTCAAAGAGAAAAATCATTAAAGGCCAATCAGCTCCAATTTTTGTGCCTGAAGTGACTGAATTAGTATTCAGTGGATCTTATTTCTTTTTCCGCTAAACATCACTTGTTTTGATAAAAATAAATGCTTATTATACCTGCATCATTTCTGCCAGCTTGAGTCTTCTACTCAATACTTGGCCTCTGAGCTGTTTAAGTTTGGGTATAATGAAATATTGAGATATATCATATTTAATCCTCAGCAGAAAGAAAACACCACAAGATTGATGTTTTCACATAAAGCAGTTACTATGACATTGCAATATATTTATGTCAGACTTACAGGTGTTTGCATTTTGATGTGGGGAAACATGCACAGGAAAACCTAAACAGTAAAAAAGATAAACCAAAACCATTGCAAGGCAGATTCCAGGGGCCTTTGAACTAATAATCAGCATTTATTCACATTCAAGAACTTATTCCCAAGTGTAAATCCATGTTTTAGAATACAGCAAAGTATTTATACTTAAGCTTCACAACAGAGTCATGAACAGGTTAATAAAGAATCTGTGCTTTGCTGTCAGTAATGTTAAAAGATTCTCCTCTCTGGAAGTGTGTGCATATATAGATGCAGATGAAAATACCAATGTACATACACACACAACTCTGGCACATTCAGAATGTAATTAATAGATTAAGAAATGTATTAGTGGAATACACTAGTAGTTAGGGTCTATTCATCATAGCATAATGATGAATTATGTGACAGTCTAAAATGATTAATTTTTAAAAATTTACGTTCCCCTGTTGTTCTTGACAATTCTTTGCAACTGCCAATTGATTTGTCAAATCATACTGAAATATAAAGGATATTTTGCCTAGAGCATTAGATTAGTAAAGATTACAACAAGCATTTTCCAGGTCTGCTTCTGAAATTGTTAATTATATCTATCATCATACTTTGATACTCAGCTACCACTTCATGATAAATATCTTTATGAAAAAAAAAAAGTAATTTTTTTAGGAGTAGCTTAAACCTTTTATAAAGCAAAAATAATATTACTCCAGCAAATACTTCTCCGAGCAAAAGGGACTAAACTTTGAGTTTGAAATGCTTGCGACAGTCTTTGAGGTAGAAGAGCCAAGCATCAGCTAAGCCTTTTGACCTTGCTGATCTTTATCCATAGCACAGATAAAAATGGGGAGAAACAAATCCCACCAGATTTCCAGAAATGTGTTACAAATGGCACATAGGACTGGCAGCACAAATTTTTAAACCAAAATTAATGTGTGATTGACTGCAGGCTTCAAGTTCATCTAGGCTGCATAATGAGAAGCAAAAACAAATTGACAGAAGGCAAGGAAATTACAAAGATCTAGTGGTGCATTATTGAAACAAAGTACAGAAAACTGAAATAAAATAGAAGCTTCAACCTTATTTCTACTCTCACAGGGTCTACTGCTTCATTAACGAAGAGCCACTTTCTGACACAGGACATACACACAGATCAAATCCTTCGTCTCCTTCACTTTCCTGCAAAAAAGGAAGTGCTGAGGTAGGGGAGAGGAAGGAAGGGCAGATCTCCCTCTTCCACATAGAAGGGTTTGCCCAGATCATTTGGGTCTTGTACACAAAAAAAGACACAGGATAAGAGGTGTAATGTGCACTTTAAAACAAGAATATATAATAAATAATGGTCAGTCTTCGTGAGCGAAGATTTGGGAAAGGTCATTGACGCTTCGAGCCTGCGCAGTGGATTTTTTAGGTGAGACACAGCATGCGCTGAAGTGAGCCCACCCTTTAATCCTGAGGTTCATCTGCCGGGGCCGAGCAAGCTTGGACAGTGGCAGTGAGGTCCTCAGGACGTAGGTTTGTTTAGAGTGACCTTCTCTTAGATGGATTGCCTTACAGGGCTGACGAGCTCCATCTGCCCGGGGGGCTGGGAATCGAACCCGGGTCGCAGCGGTGAGAGTCCTGCACCCTAACCACTAGACCACCAGAGGCCCCGAATATATACCTGAACAAGAATATACCTGAATACTTATCAACCCCCTTCAGTAACTACCTCTGTAAATTTGTATGTTGGCAGAAATGGAACATTAACAAGATTTCAAAGAGATAAGTGAGGAGTGCAATAGTGCCACAGTCTTGCAGCAGACACTCTTTAGAACTTTGCCCTAACAGAAAGCTCCTTAACGTAAGTCTTACTTTAAGGATTTATTTCTATTTTTCTATTTTATTTCAGTAGCATAGGAAGGATAAAGATTTGAAATTAACATAAATCCTTTAAAATAATAGAAAACCCCTTTATTAATAAATTTTATATTTTTTCCATTTATTTAAAGTTGTAGAAGAATACATGATACATTTCAAACATGCAGCCAAGGAAAGCACTGAAAAAGAATACTAAAAGCAAATAATGCAAATCTGTAATAGCCAAATAATTTCTCAGAAATTCTGTAAACAGATTGTGATTGGAACCTCTCTGGAAGAACTGTCTCTTAAAATGTTAAGATTTCAAGAAATAAAATCCTAGAAAAATTGAAGCACGATTCTCAGTTCTCAGAAGACCATTTATTTTAAAAATCCACATTCTATACTTTGTATAAGCCTACTCAGGATATGCTGAATAAATGAGCCTTAAATGTAAGTGAACGCAGAAATGGAAATACTGATAGTGAGTGCATCCCAGAGGCTTGCAGCCATTTAGTTATTATTGAATGGTTTGGGTTGGAAGGGACCTTAAAGACCACCTAGTTCCAACCCCCCTGCCATGGGCAGGGATACCTTCCACTAGACCAGGTTGCTCAAAGCCCCACCAGCCTGGCCTTGAACACTTCAAGGGAGAAGGCAGCCACAGTTGCTCTGGGCAACCTGTTCCAATGTCTCATCATTCTCAAAGTAAAGCATTTCTTCCAATCCTAATCTAAACCTACCCTCTTTCAGTTTAAAGCTATTCTTCCTTGTCCTATTACTACATGTCCCTCTCCAAAGTCGCTCCCCAACTCTCTTGCAGGCCCCCTTTAGGTACTATAAGGTCTCCCCAGAGCTTTCTCTTCTCCAGGCTGAATAACCCCAAGTCCCACAGGCTGTCTTCATAGCAGAGGTGCTCCAGCTTTCTGATCATCTTCATGTCCCTCCTCTGGACTTGTTCCGACAGGTCCACGTCTTCCTTATGTTGGGGAGCCCAGAGCTGAACACAGCACTCCAGGTGGGGTTTCACCAGGGCAGCTGGTTTCACATTTTCACCTGGTTTCACCAGGGCAGAATCACCTCCCTCAGTCTGCTGGTCATGCTTCCTGTCATGCAGCCCAGGACGTTTGGCTTTCTGGTCTGTAAGCGCACATTGCCAGCACATGTCCAGCCTCTCACCCACCAACACCCCCAAGTCCTTCTCTCCAGGGCTGCTCTCAATCCATTTCCTGCCCACCCTGCTTTTGTGCTTGGGATTGCCCTGTAACAGCATGCCAGGTTCCTCAAGATAACAAATCTTTTAAATAATAAAATATCCTTAACTCTCATAGAAAGCAAAATAAGAGAGAGAGTATTTAATACATCCCTTTTGAGAACACCATGATTGCAAACAGATGAGTAACATGGAAAAAGGGATGTTCAGTTGTTTCCAGAGTAAACAAGAACTCCCTTGCAATGGACACATTTGGGCAGAATGTGAGTTTTAGTCATTACATATTGTAATATAGCCTCTGAAGAGGTAACCATTTTATTTGTTTCCACTGTTGCCTGAGACAGCAGAGCATGTTTCCAGATATCTACCTCACAGCAAGATGAATTTGACAAAGCTAAAATTCTCATCTATATTGAAGCTTCCTGCAGTAGACCCAAGGTGACAAAATCATGGTGGCTATGAATCCTTCACTCCTCCATTTCCCAAATATCACGTTCTTAACTCCGTGTTCACAATGATTAAATCTCAGGTTACTAAGTAATATTCATATACATGTAAAAGCACTTTATGCTGCAAAGTAATAAGCTATATCAAATCTTTTCTACAGGACCTCTGCTGGAATTCTACCACCTTGTTTGACATTATTGCCCAACAATTAAAATTTAGATGCAAAACAGTCATGAAATGGTAATACATTCACTAAGCCTTTTGAAAAAGCATTTCCAAGATAGTTTTAAAAGAGCAAGGAAAAACTTTTCAATATTAGATATATGACATAACGCTGCTGTAAGGAGAAGGAAAATCAGGTTCCTTGGAAAGTTTCTGCAAGGGTTTTTGCAAGGTACAACTGCTTGCCTCCCTCTTAAATTCTCACTCATTATTTAATCAGTTCACCAATACAAGTCTGGAAAATTTACAGGAGAGTAAAAACAATCACAACTAAAGAAACACTTATTTTTCTCTCAATACTCTTAACAGAGTTCTGAAATGATATCAGAAGAGAGATGCAAACTAGAAGGCCACTTGTATTTGTGACTCTCTCAGTACTTTGGTACCACAGATAACAGCAGCTTTCCTGCCAGTACACAATATATTAGGCATTCTTTGTTATGGAGTTTTAAACAAACTATGAAAAAAAACCCAACCCAGGGTGAAGCTGTCACAACTGACCCTTTGGTTTAAATGTATTGACAATGCCAATCTAAAGAAAAAAAAAAAACAAAACCAAAAATCTTCAGACACAACTATTCAACTCAACCACAGCTGTTTGTCAAACCAAAGCATCCTCACTGGCCTGAGTACTCTTATGTTGCAAATATACCACACCTGGACTTGAGCATCACAGACAGAATGGTAACACAGCATTTACAGTGGGATCAGAGGCAGAAGTAGCACTTCTGAGTTTCCCATCCCAGGTTACAATACCAGTGCTTTTTACAATATTGGTGCTTTTTCTGTCAGCCATTTTCTCATTGTAAATTAGTCACTTGAGATGAAGTACAAAGTCAAATGAAAATGGCACAACTGAGAGTATAACCAGACCTTAACTAATAGCATTCAATGTGTATTTGCCAGCTATACTTTGACTCTTACTTTGCTTCTGGAAAAAGCTACTAGAAGGTATTCTAGTGTCTCTTAAAATATGAACAGATTGCACTGCAAGCATAAGTAAGTCCCAAACCAATAATCTAAAATGTGCATATGCCATGAAATTGCTCCACTTAAGTACCTGTATAAGATACATAACACTCCATTAATTTCATTCACATTTTACTCAATACTACTGAATGTCAAAATATCAAAAGTTTTTGGTCAAGAGTATTTGAATTGGGGATTTTTTTTTTTAATGATACATTCTACTTTGCACATCATACACTTGTAACTCTTTATGCCACTTTTTTCATAGGTAAACAGTGGCATTTAAAAACAGAAGTGAATTCTCAAAATTCAGAATTATGTCAAACAAAGTCATTTGGAACAAACAATGCATAAATCTATTCACATGTGCAGTAGCAGCCTCTGACAACTGCTTTGACAAAGCTGTTGATGCAGAAGACACTTTCCCATAGCTCTGAAAAAGCTTATTTCAGTGGCAGCAAAGTCAAAAAACTTTGTCGCTATCTTACAGACATATTCTAATGAAAAAGTTTGATTCCCCTGTAAAACATCCCCTTTTTGAATTTCAGCAAATTGCACTGAACTTGTCAGATCATCTACCTATCCAGTTCTACAACAAATTGTTAACACAAACTACAGCAGAGCACACTGAATAATTAATTTCCAGAGTTCACCTTTATTAAAAACAAGGTTTTTGTTGTGAGAACAAATAATCTCTCATTTGTAGCTTGAAAGCCTAAGATAGGATCATTTGATTCCAGGGTTGCTACTAGCTGCTTAGCAACCTGTCCTACTTGTCTTCCTTCCTTCCTGTTGTAGAGAACTGTGGCCAGAGGAGTCGGCTGACGATAGATGAAAACTCGTCGCAAGCACTCGCAAAGAGCAGCGTAGGAGTAATCTGGAGCACAAGCCATGAACTTCTTGTCTTGCTTTGATGCTTGGACATAACCTGTGTAGCCCAAAACCAAGCAGAATAAGTAATATATTGGTTTCAAGAGCACTTTAACTGGCCGATACAAAACCAAGCTTAACTTAAAAAATAATATGCAATTAGTAACAAAAAAAAGAAGATATATGTTCTTATTACATAAGGCAACAGTTTCTGGAGGGATGCATTAAACAGTTTAATGCCAATATACAATTCTTCTGTACATCATCTTAACTGGTGTTTTTTATACATATGTATGTACAGCTAGATAAAAGCCCCACAAGGTCTTTCATTTTCTCAGCAGGATCATAAGGCACAGATATGGCCCTTAAGGGCAGTCTTCACCCAATATTAGCAGAATAACTCTTTTCTCTCCCTTTATCTCCCAGTGTGTAATTACATCTAAAAATTAAGATTTCTGAGCCTCTCTAATCTCGAACAGACACTTAAAACCTGTTTTCTATTTAGAACTGACTGAAAAAGATGAGTTACTTTTCAACACACTGTAATTTCCGTTAATACTCACTCGGAGAAAAATCTTCCTTTTTCTCTTTCATTACAGGACTCTATTAGCAATCAGACTTATTTCAGACTGATTTCTTTTCACACTTTTGTAGAGAGGCTTGAGACACAATCTTTGCCAAATGATCTACCATCTTTCTGAAAGGTTATTTGCTTCACTCCCATTGAACAACGCATGGCAATGGTTATGACATGGGACAACGAGACAGCAAAAATCTAGAGGTCTCTTATTAAAACATCTTACCTTAAGTTTACATATACCTAGACACATAATCAATTAACTGTAGCTATTTCTTGGATGTTTTCTGTGTGGGTGTTAATGTGGTGATTGTGCTTTTCAAGTCTCTAATTCAAGTTCACTTATCCAAGGAACTCTCCTTTTAACTGTGCAGTACTGTGCTTGCATCCTGTACATGGTCTGAAAAGGCTTATTTTCCTTCCAGAGCATAAACATTTTATTTCTATGCTCTCTTATGTCTAAAACTAAGCTACCACGCTGCTATCAACAAAATTATAGTAACTTCCAATTAAGATTTAAGTAAGAGAAATATCAACAGAAGCCATACTAAAAGCACTCAGATAGAAAAGTTTCAGGTGTGTGACACAGAACTTAATTTCCTACCTAAAGCATTAAAAGTTGCAATGTGTTCCCACATGTTCTCTGGTTGGTCAGAGTGAGGTTGCCAGAGAAGAGCATCAACATCGTGTCTCAGGCAGAAGCATGGCATTTCTCTGGGATTCACAACAACTGAGAAAAGATACGGGTTGCTTCCAAGATTAATCTGAAAACAAAACAAATATTGATTCAAAGCATAAAAAGCAGATTCTGTTACACATATGCTAAAGTCAGATGATCAACGGTTTCATGTCTGTTAGTTGACAAAATGCTTGAATACATTATGCTACATCCCCACTGGTCAATAGCTCAATACATCACAGACACCTAACACATTTCAAACAGATGCAATTAAGTTCCTTGGGATAATATTTAGAGAAACATTACCTCTAGTATACAAGCAAATGGGAATGTGTTTTGTGCAGAAATGGTTTTCTAGGACAGAGGATCCTAACCTGCAACTTCTAATGTTAGGAAAAGATTCTCTCTAAGTAATCACGTCTGGTTTTCTGCAATGCCAACAGGGAAGGACATACTGTCCCTCTGAGGTAAAAGCTGGTAAGCACTGAAACAAGGATTAGTCAGAATACTAAAACTAGAAAATGTCAACATTTTTAATTTAGTTACAATCAAATAATTACTAAATATCAGATTGGAACACTTGTCAATAAATATGTCTGTAGGAGTTGTGGGTGAAAAGCTGTACCAGCCACATTTGTGAAGGAACGGGCCCCTGAAATGCTAACAAAAACAACTCCAAACAACTTGAAAGAAGAACTAAATAAAAATGAAAATACATTTCTGTAAGATGAAAAATATACTGAAATACTCATATTCCTACACACTCCAACAAGGACCAAAACCACAAGTTCACATAGATGAAGTTGAAACAAAAATCTATCCACAGTAACTGTCCTTTGTCCATAATGCTTGACACACATTAACCTTTGAATTACTTTTATGCCACCCATTTTAGGAACTCTTTACAAACATTTTGTGGAGTTCAAACTTGCACTATAATATCTTGCTGCCCACTAGAAAGCAACCTTTCTTGATGCCATGATCTCATGTTCCTCCTGATCTGGGAAATGTCTCTGGGACACAAAATTCTTACCCTTCAGAGTGAGAAGCAATAGTTTAGGCTCAGTTATTCAGGACTGTATCCAGTTTGGGCTTCAAAACCTCAGGGATAGAAGCTGCACAGCTTACTAGGCAACCCAATCCATGCTACAACAATGGTTGTTTTTCCTTTTATTCAGTTTGAACCTCTTGTTTCTACTTATGCCTGATGTGTTTGGTATATCACTGAATAGCTAAAATCCCTTTGAAAAGAGTTTCTGTAAAATGTCCTCCTACCAATAACAGATTTTATCTACTGACAAATGTCTGTCTATCACACTGTACCCACAAACCAGACTATTTTCTTGGTGGAGCCATGTATCTGTACTGCCAGAGGAAAAAAGACAAGAGATTAAAAAAAAAATCAAGGAAGAAAAAAAAAAACAAACAAAACACCAAGCTCTCTAAGATACAGACGTCAGACTTCTTCTCTAGCTTTTTCAGAGGAAACAGAAAATTATGAACTGAATCAAATCTTATCCTGTAACTATGACATGTTTGTACAAAACAGGTTATCCTACATGTACTTTGTGTGACACAGGGTAGCGATGGGGTGCAAAATCAATGTTTATTACAAGTTTAATAGAAACATCTTGAAAAAAAACCCCAAATGACCACAAGACAATGAGTTGATCTGTAATGTTTTTGTAAGATTTTGCTCTTTCCCACTCTAGCCAGATGACCAGATCAGGTTCTAATTTTACTGTTAGTCAAGGTTGCTTACAGTCCAGATCAAGCACGTTATTAAAGCATTTTGCCTACAATCTGTTATTTTCAGTGTGATTGACAAAGAAGTATCATAAAGTGATCTATGCTCCACCTTCTTGGTAAAAAGGGTCCACTTTCTACCAGGCTATCTGAAAAATTACTAAGAAAATTGCAAACTAAGCCATCTAAAGAATATTATGCCACTGAAAAAGACCCTTTTCTTATAATTATTTTGACATAACTTTGCTTTTTCAAATGGTTGACTTGTGAAAGTATATATATTTTTAAATCAGAACAAAAGGAGCCTTGTTTTTATATTAAAATGACATTGAAGGACACATCTGGGTGGACAATTTCTGTTGCTACTGTGATACGATGTTATGGAAGAAATTAATGTGTTTTCAAGAGTTTGCAATTTTTGTACCGATAACAGAATTCAACTTGCATATAAAAATGTTTTAAAGTACTTCTGTAGTAATTTGCAGTACTTACTATATGAGTAACTTTCAAGGTATCGCCATCAAATCTGCACAAACTTGCGCCATCTTCAAGAAAAGCATCACATTCTTCTAATTCCTGAGCATTACAAGGTGGTTTTTCCTTTTCAGGGTTTGGATTCTGAAATAAAGACAATGGACGACACTGAAAATCCAAACTACAGAAAAAAAAAATATAAATCTCTTTACATAACAACAACAAAAAAAAAATCAACAGAACTGGAAGAATCATTTGCCTATCCATACATACTGAAAGATTAAGCTATTATGAAATTATTCAAAATTAATAGAACCGTTTCTGATGTGGAGGATAGCATGAGTGGTAGGTATAACAAAATCCATTTCAGTTTGAGGAAAGGCACATAAGCAACTAAAACATGGTCAATAAATTCCCTTCTCTAAGTAGCAAAAGTATACAACCCTGAAAACCTATGTACATTTAGTAAATGTACACCAGTGTAAGCTTGTTTCAGCCTGTTATTGAAAATGCTATTAAAAAATGGATTAATTAATTTTGTGAGGAGTTCTCAATACATGCTTCCTTTTAGCTTTGCTAATAAAAATTTTAATTTATTTAAATATATTTAATGTTTTTTAAATTAATGAAAACTACAATTAAAAAAAATCATCATTTTAACCTCAGTATGGGGTACAAAAGAAAAGATATTTGAAGTTCCCAAAGAATCTATAGTCAAAAGATATACTACAATATTTTACTCACAAATAGTGAGGGAGAGAGGAGAGAAATCAATTTGAAGTACTAAACAGAATTTAGTAACACTTTTCAGCCTTATTTAAAAAAAGTAATAATCCAAAACTGATACATCAAGAACCACAATGAATCACACTTCAAAAATTTTAGATGAGATGCCATTTTCTAATTAAACCAAAGGGGAAGTATCAAGCAAACAGCAGTTAAAAATTACATTTTATTTTGTTTTAAGTAGACTTCCTGCATAACAATAATGCCAGAAAGTTCATGAGTCATGTTTTTAAACATGTCATTTACGCTCACCGTATGTAGGTCAAATACAGTATTGCTAACCTATTGATAAACAAGAAACAGACAGCCTCCAAAATCAAATTAACCGCTTTAAAACAAACGGCCACATCCTAAATGGTGGGAACAAAGTTTATTTTCAATGTTAAATCAGGCTTCTGTTTGGTGCACAGACACTATCGTGTAAGCTAAATTGAGTCTCATATGAAGATGATATTACTGTTGAAAATACATTCACAACTCTAGTCCCATTTGTTTGTTAACAGTTTCAATTAAAAATGAATGTAGTTAGGAGTCTGAATAGTAAATGAACTAATGAACCAGGTCAATGAACTGCAAATTAGGATATCAAGAAAAGACGACATGCAAATGTACAAGAATTTTGAATGCTTTATTTTCAACTCTTTACCATTACTTCAGAAGTCAGATGCATCAGGCTTTCAGCTATTTCGGAGCATTGGGAAGGGTCCATAATGAATTCCCCTCTTGTGTCACCAACTATTAGCTCTGGCCACCGGGATCCCTCATTTTTCTTAATTAGAGAAATTTCCAAACTAAAATGCAAAGAGAATACAAAGAGTAGCACATGAAAACACTATATCCATTTGTCAGATTAGTAAAAAAATCCTCTAGATTAGAGCACCTCTCATCAAGCTGAATTAATAATGAAAATCAAAGAAACCATTAGCATTCAAATTATAAAACAAACCATTCTAAGAAAAAAATATTCTAAAGAAAAACAGACCAAGGATTGATTTCTAAAAGCCTAAGCACAAACCTCAGGGTTTTCAATGTAAATGCAGTTTCCCCTGAAGTAGACTCATTAAAATATTTCATATACAGCAGGAGATCACTTGTAAAACAATTTTTTCAAATACTGCCAGACTTTTACTACAGCAGTTTATTTGAAACATAAGTAGTGGTTCCTAGGGCTACTTAAGTGTGGATATCTAGGACAAAAATATTTGTTTTAATAGACTTCAGAAATACTACAACAGCTAATTATATATACTATCTAAAATAATATCTCAGAAGAAGTAAGATTTCTGTAACATAAAAAAACCCAACAGAATAATCATTTCTCAACAGAGAATAATCATTAAATTATTAGGAATAACTAATTAACTAAATGCAAAATAAGACACTTAGCTCAATGCACCAACACAGCAATTCCATTTAAATACTCTCTTAGACAAACACACAGATATAACCATAAAATTAAAGTTAGTTTTATTACACTCAATTTTTAGATACACTTACAGGGTCTCCAGCGAAAACAGCTATAGTGTTTCTGACAGAAAACCCTTTAAGTTACTAACTACTGTATCATAGCAACAACTATTTGGTGAACTCTGAATCAGTTTCTGAAGCAATTTCATTGGTATTAGAAATAGCACACTTTTACAGAAGACATTTGGAGCAAGTTTTAGACTTTTAATCAACAGATTTATAGTGGCACTTCAGTATAAACATTAAGAACCGAGTGCAACTAATTACACTGAAATATGGAATTACTATTTCTCATTAAAGTAAGCCTGAGATTCATGCAATATCACTCACTCAACTGAATAAAAAAATTGAGTTACTCAGCTGAGTTATTTTTCAGCATGATACCTAATAACCAACAAACATGAAGTCATGAAGTTTAATATACAGTATTAGTATATTATATACAAACATATAATTCTTCTGGAGCATTACTGTTTTTTACATTTAACCTTTTGGGGACCTGATCTTGACACAAATGGTGGCCTTTGCTGTAGATAAACAGCTATCAACTGTTAAGTGGATCAACTGGTGATGTACATGTTTCTCCTTGAGTTCATGATAAGAGTGTGACTATCTCCCTGAGTTAGCCTGACCAGTGTGGTGAGTGAATATATGGCTCAGTCT
This sequence comes from Lepidothrix coronata, assembly GCF_001604755.1. Taxonomy (NCBI): domain Eukaryota; kingdom Metazoa; phylum Chordata; class Aves; order Passeriformes; family Pipridae; genus Lepidothrix; species Lepidothrix coronata. Next base: position 5,543,341 of record NW_016690195.1, read on the forward strand.
AGGCAGAGTGTGAAAACTAGACAACTCATAAAACAAAAATCTGACTGTTTTAGGGAGATCTGAATTATTTCCCCCCCCATTATTTCATATTTTTATTTCAGAAAGAAAACTAAAATTTACTTCTCAAATAAAAGGATGAATATTTCTGTTTGTGGTCTACAGCATATTAGGTTCACACAGATTCATTTTCTATAATGTACATAATGTATAATTGATTAGGAAAGTATAATAAGGAAATTATAAGTCAAACCTAAAGAATTTCTGTTATATTATTACTAAAAAAGCCTGTTTGTGGAAAGTTGAAGTAAAAAGAGAAATTATTAACACAAACAATGAGATACATTCAAGTTGACTCTGCTTACAAATCTGTGTTTAACATTTTGGTGTTTGAGTGTTTTGGTTGGCTTTTTTTTTTCCTGGCAAGTTAACTGTAAAAGGAGGGTGTGGTGGGGGATTACTTTACAATTAGATAAAAAACCAGTACTGTGAGACAGCATTGCAAAAGACAGTGAACTGTTTTCAGCAGAGGAAACAGATTCTTGCAAGGAGGGACATTGGGTGTAGCATTAAAAGAGCCCATTCCCAGAGAATACGGTATAAACTCTGAAACCAGTTCCTACCAACAGGAAAACTAAAATCATATACAATACCTTTTGTTCTCTCTAATTATCCAGGTGCAGCTTTCATGGTCCACAGATGAATAGAGTTTTCCTTCCATTAAAGGAGGTTGGTCTCTCAGCGTAACACATATGTTATCAGGAGAAAAATGCACTTTTATGTCATCTTTAGTGATGTCTTGAGGCAGATGAACTGTTATGGTCACATCATCTTCGGTCTGCTGCCAGTAATAAAGAGGGTCTACAATTGGAAACATGCAGGAAAATACAAACTAGATTATAAGGATACAAGGATTACTCGATCCCATAGCATACAATGCTGGGACATATGAAATTTTGTGAAAGAGTGGAAATTAACTTTTACTCTGAACAATTTACACAAAATATATTCTGATCATAAAATGAAGAAACACTTTTTTAGCAATCAAGTTTGTCTGTGTCCTTCATTTGGAAAGTAATTTATATTCATGTCTATACTCAAATATGCTGGTAGAGTTATACAATGGACCTTAACTATTACTCAAGTCAATGTAAACTCTTTAAGTTTACTGTAGCATGACAAAATTGATACCCAAAATGTACTTTAATACACTGAAACATTAATGATTAATAATCTGGTTGAAGAGACATCAGGTACAGTGGTACTTCTAAGCTACTGAATGTTCAGAAGTATATGCCATTCAGAGATATGAACAAGTTTTCTTACGTATTTTGCCAGAGGTTATGCTGACTATTCAACAGAAATGATTTTGGAAGACCAAGTAGTCTTAATAAACAACTTTATTAATAGGTTTTTAGATATTTAGTTTTATTTTGATTGCAAAGAAAATAAAGTATGAATGCCTTTTGTTGAAATTATTATTTTTTTCTGAACCGCTTTCCCACTGGAGGAAAGATAATCTTTTACAGGATTCTCATTCTTTGAAAAGGAAAAGGTTTTTTAAAATTATTACTTAAATTTTAGGGAGGAGTAAATTACATATCAAAAAGCTTTCTTAGGAACAACAATTTGAGGGGGTCAATGCCCTCCTCCCATCTCGGAAGATTGGCTTCCTAATTTGAGTACTTCAGCCAGATGCATAAATTTAGGTGTTACCAATCCAACTACTATCAAATACTTAGTATAGTTCTGTTTCCAAAATAGCCTCTTTCTTAAGACAGAAAAATTGTGTCTCCTATCCAAAAAAGCACCTCATATAGGTTTAAGCAAAAAACAAACAGAAGAAGTAGCCAATCTGTCTAGAAGACAGATACTAAAACAAACATTTATAGCTAGAGTTTCCAAACAAATGCGAAACTGACAAGATATTTTCTAAGCCAGAGAGCAGCCTACATAACAGATAAGTCTTACCTTTCTTTTCATTTAATATTTTTGTATCATCATTTTCTTCTAATTTGTCACTTTCACTTTCCATAAATTTGAATGGTTTGTGGGAAACAATCATTAGACCACCTCCACTTTGCTCTATTGCTGCATAATGGGGGACTGATTTTCCTTGTAAAACTCTCCTTTTAATGATTTCATATTTATGAACACCTATAAAAAAAAAAGTGGTAATATTTTTCTGGAAGACAAATTATTATCTGAGAAACACATCACACTCAAAACCACTATGCAAATCTACTGCTTAAATCACAGGACTGTATTTTAAAAGAAAATTTCTATTTCCCAATAAGTTTGTTAAATATTGGATTATTCTAAGATTGCCTTTTTTATTTATGATGTCTTTGTTGATCACAGCTAGCCCAGCACAGTCTCTGTACAAACAAGTTTTCCAAATAATTTTCAAGCTGCTGTAAAAACCTGAGAAACAATGAAATAGCTAGTGGTAATATTTTACTCATAATGGAAAATGCCCATATTCCTCAACTCTTTTAAGGCACTGTTCTCTAAAAGGGAGGTCCCAGATGTCAGCTACTGGCATCAAGGACCACATCACTCCCTACTGTGCTCTGAAACACCAGTAAAGTCACAGGTCCTAGCACGTTTGTTCTTTTTCCATCAGAATCTTACTGCCCACAGTCTTCAAGAACAACTTGATAAAATTGTCACAGATGATAAAATCATCCCCAGGAATTTTAGTTTAGTTTTTCACATTTCTGCTTCATCTCTTCATTAAAAGAAATCACTGTACTTGTAGTTACGACTTTACTTGCAAGAAATTGGGAAATCATTAGATTTCTCAATCAGCAGATACATTAGACAAGACCAGAGATTATGATGGTAAAAATCCTCTATGTCCCCCTAGCTCTCCAAAATGTTTGACCTCAATGTTAAACTTAGAGAAACATCAAAGTCATAGGAGAACACAGATAATAATCACAGAATTACAGAATAGGCTGAGTTGGAGGGGACCCACAAGGATAATCAAATCCAACTCTTAGCCCTACACAGGCCCATCCATCCCCAAGAATCACACCATGTGCCTGAGAGTATCATCCAGATTCTTCTTGCACTCTGTCAGGCTTGGTGCTGTGACCACTCCCCTGAGGAGCCTGTTCCAGCTCCCAGCCACCCTCTGCGTGAAGAACCTTTTTCTAATACTGAACCTTAACCTCCTCTGACACAACTTCAGGCCATTCCCTCAGGTACTGTCAATGGTCACCACAGAGAAGAGATCAGTGTCTGCCCCTCTTCCTCACAAAGAAGTTGTAGACTGAGGTCTCCTCTCAGTCTCCTCCAGGCTGAACAGACCAAGTGACCTCAGCCCTTCCTCAGCCTGCTTCCCCTCAAGGCCTTTCACCATCTTCGTTGCTCTCCTTTGGACGCTGATGGATAACCCAGGTATAATTTAAATCCTCTCAGTTGGTTACCTTCTTTGCTAAGCAAGAAGTGGATTAAAGGTTAGTAACTGGACTATAATGTAACTCCAGTACTTAATGGCGTTAATTAAAGCACCACTCTTTTTCTTAGAAGCTTTGGTTGGACTGAAGGGAGGGCAGCATTAATTGAAGAGATTCAACCATTCTACTTAGAGACAGAGTAAGACATTCATATAATTAGAAGACTCCAAGCAAGAGGGCAACATGCTTTATAACATTAAAAAATTACTTTGGCTTAGATATATAACCAAAAGGAGCATGTTTTTGTTGCAGTGAGCAGTTAGCCACTCTGTGAATAAGCTGTTTTAACTGACAGAATCTAATCATGCACTGAAACATAACAAATTAGTTTGTACGTCTCTCCTACAGCATTTGCTCACCGGTTAAAAGGCATTAAAATATCACAACTTACCGTTGTGTGACAAAACCTTTGTAGAGTATTTTTAATCAAACATCAGAACTTCAAAAAGTTTTAAGTAAGTCTTTATGATCTTTCTGGTAAGTTTATACTGAATGATTTTTCTTGTAGAGAAGGTCAGAAGAAAGCTAATGCCACATTTCCTTAGCCTGATAAAGCAGCAAGGTGGCTCTTCATTTCAAGCTTTTACAGTGAGGATTCCTAAAACATTGGTTAGCTGAAGAAAATAAAGTTTGAAAGGGTATACCTTTGTTACAGTCCTCTGAGGTACCACAGAAGATGTGAACAGACCTAACCACTCCCTCCATTCTGATTTATTTTCATACTTCCATTTTTTTTGTTCTTAGGTAATACAATAGTGGTGGGTGTGATTACTTTGTCTGGCCAAGCAGACATGGCAGAGACTCTCACAGTTTTTAGTGTCAAGAGACATAACTATGTTTTAAGGCTTTGCTTTGATGAATCACAGATTTTGGCAATTTGAGAAATGGCTTGTTGATTAACTACTTACTCTTACTACAATATGATTTGATAAACTGCACCCACAGGCAAAGTTTCAAGAAAAGTTAAGCATAGCAATTGACTACGGATGAAAGAGGATGAAAAGAATTGTAATTCCTCAAAGAAGTTTTGTCTTTGAGACTGGTTCATACATCAGTCTGATTTTTGAGTTGTTTATTTAAATTAACTCAAAACTTATTTTTCTCTTCAGTTTGCTTTGAATCTTGTTATTTACATCTCTACTGACAATAATCTCAAAAATTTTGTCTGTTTCTTGGAAATGCTGGAAAACTGGCAAAACTTTTTGAAAGATTTTTAAATCCACGTCTATGGATTCCATGACTATTTGTCATAAGTTATAAAAACCACATTGTTAAAAAGAATTTGTTCACGAAAATGTACAGTATGAGACAACATAATAAAAATTTGTGTTACTGCTTTCACTAAGCAACAGTCTTAGTTTAGACTGACCGTGTTACTGATTTAGTTTGCCTTCTAAGTTATAACCAGTAATGTTCAGAGGTTTCTTTTTCTTGTTGAGCTGGTCACAAAAGTATAAGGCAGTCAGTCTCATGTGGCTTTCTGTCTCTCTGAGATATACTGGCATCACCCAAGATTTCAATAGCAGAAAACATATATAAAGTCACTGAGGGCAACACAGCTGATGAAAGGGCTGGAAGGAATATCCTGTGAAGAGTGGGTGAGGACTTCAGGTTTGTCTAGTTCACAGAAAATGAGGCTGAGGGGCCACTTCATTGCTCTCTACAGCCTTCCTAAGGAGCAAGAGTGGAGAGCTCTTCTTCCTGGTATCCAGTGACAGGACGTGTGGGAATGGTTCAAAGCTGCACCAGATGAAGTTCAGACTGGGCATTAGGAAGCACTTCTTTAATGAGAGGGTGTTTAAACACTGCAATAGGCTCCCTAGAGAGGTAGTTGAAGGCCCAAGTCTGTCTGTTGATGCCCCAAGAGGCATTTGAACAATGCCCTTGACAACATGCTTTAACTTTTGATCATCTGTGAATTGGTCAGGCAGTTGGACTAGATGATTGTTGTAGGTCACTTCCAACTGAAATATTCTATTCTATTCTATTCTATTCCTACAATATATGTAGGAGATTGAGTAACATTTGACTATTAAGACCACAGGATGCAATCAACTGCTTTAGTTCAAGTATTTAAAGATCTTGTTTCTATCGGTATCAAAATTATACTTCTTGGAAGATAATGAGCAAGACCATATCACAGTCTTGCCAAGAAGGTATATTAATTTAATCCATGCATCTTTCAATCAGACAGTGAAGCATGGGGTCTTGCATCCTTTATGTAAATCATTACATTAATGTATGTATATATGGTCATATTGAACATGAAAAGTACCATTTGCCAAACTTTATTAGGATAATATATTAATAGGTATTAATACACTAACTAATATGTTTTTAATGTGTAGCTCTAAAATTAATGTAATAACTTCATACTTTTATTGCAGGAAAACCTAGAATATGCAGCATTTATTTTTTTATGTTACAGTTGTTATATTTATCTCATACTAATTCCAATCCCACTATGTCGTTAATTGGAAGCTACAAAAACACCAAGAAAATCCATAACCAAAGACACATATCCAGCTGTACAACATTTTGAAAAGTAAACCAGAGATTAGTTAGGAATAGTTTTGTATAACCTCGATTTTACAAGACCAAGCTAAAACAAAATTTCATTTCATAACATCAAAGTAAAGTTCTATCTTGTTTTTTAATTATCTTCACCACACATACATAAAACTTTACTTCTTCCTGCTTTCCAAATGTCTGTCAGAATTTAGGCCTACAACCAATAGCTTGATCCCAAAATGTAAGAAAAAATTACGTATGTAAAATCTAAATTGAACTTTTGGGGGAAAAGAAATATCGGCAGTTGTGGAAAAGCAACTTCTAAGACAAAAAATAAAAGCACAATTTTTATTTTTTTAAACATTAATCACCAGTAATATAAACGTAAAACACTTACCCTCTTTGCTTATCTCTGCAATCGTAACCCATTCCAAGGTAACATGAAATCCACTTCCTTTTGTGTCCAATTCATCTTTTTCTACCCTAAGCAGCAGCACAGCTAGTGAATTTGTATCAGATTTTACAAATGAAACACTGTGTGCTATAATAAATGGACTTCCTAGTTCTTCATTAAACATAATCTAGAAGACAAAAATGTAGAAAAAAGTCAGACAGTTAAACCTGGAAGCCCTGATCTTTCACAGGAAGCAGTGAAAGGTTTCAGTGAATATCAAATTAGTAGCATTTTGCCTCACAAACCTCTCTGCCAATATGAATCCATGAATGTCACACATTTCTGGCTCCTCCTTCTGTAACTGTCAAAATACTATTTTCAAATTTTTTTAGTTACTATTGTTTATATTATACGATCATTATAAGGGTATATTAAGCAAAGCACAAAGATCCCCAAACCCATCTGCATTTTGGCTGTTTACTACCACATATGTGGCGGTACAACTGATCCATATGGATCCTGAGCACAACAGGATCCATAAACACTGTCTATCAACTGGGGAAACAGTCTCACGCTCAAGATGAAAATAGAGGCATTTCCCCAAGGCCCTCACTGCTTCTCTGGACACCCCAACATTCTGAAAATCTTTGTAGACCTTGACATGTGCAAACATGAAGATAAAAAGGTCCAGTGCATCACTGCCAGTGTTTAATTATCAAAAATAAGGGGAGGAGGAGTCTCTTTATTTGGCTACTATCTTTTGCAAAGAGATTCCATTTTCCTTATTTATGAAGTACTATGAAGGAGAGTAAAAAAGAAAAACCTATAATGAAATTAAGAAGCTGGGGTTAGAATTCTTTTAATTTTTATTTATACATACAGATAGGAAAAGTCCATCCAATATCTGATAGGCCAAGTAGATAAGTATTACCGCCATATTGAAAGGCTAATAAGCACCACTGTGAACATGAAATAATTAAACACAGAAGGACTCCACATTTTGTAGCACAAGATATTTAGTATTTGGTACATATAACAGGAAGTTTTAATTCTAGAAACTATGTATTTCAGCTTTTCTCAAAAAAGTATCCATTCAGAGAAACCACTGGGTGCTCTACATACTCAGGAAATCAATTTAAACCATGACAGAACCTCAACATATAAAGCTCATGTTTTTGTTACACTGACAACTCCAATGTAACTTGTAACTCCAACGTATCAGCATTCTCATACAGAACAGAATAAAAACCAGTTGGTATTTATTACCAAGCATCCAAAGAACAGGATGACCAATTTCCTTTACTAAACTCTCAAAAAGTGTAGGGAAAGGAGCTAACCCATCATCCTGAACTCTTCCACTTCACTATATACACCTATATTTCTGCCAGTAGTAGAACATCCTTGATTACTTAGGAAACTTCCCCCTAATTAAGAAAATAGATGCAAAGTGCAGGCATTTCATAACAGATTAATCTTTCATGAACAAAGAGGAGTGCACCACTGAACAGGAGAGTCACAGTTTCAGGTAGGAATGTAACTTATATTTGTTGTGTCCAAGGAGGATAACTAATACCATTATTAATGTAGAGATTACTTTGATATGGATACAAAAAATTGCTACTTATCAAGACTCCTTAAAAGAATTAATTATGTAAATAATTTAATCATAAGAAACATAAAATTCAGCATAAGAAACATACAATCAACAATTTTAATTTTAAGCACCAATTATTTTCCAGAGCTAAGTACACATTATGAAGAACGAGCCCTACAAGAGAGGTGGAAATAATATTGCTTAAACACTATACCTACTTTTAAAGTAACCCTCAGGGTTACTTATCAAAGCTTCTAACCGGCACTTCTGTTCAAGTTTTATTCTAGTCTTTGTGGACGTATTTTTAAAATGGGGTAAATTAAATGGTGAGTATTTCAAGCACAATTACACCCACTGAGAAAAACATCATGCAGACCAGAAACCTCGTAACTTAAAAATGAACGTAGTTTTTAGCTTGGTTGAGAATAATTTCAAACTTAAAAAAAAAATATATTATTCCACAGGCCAATGGAAAGACTAAACAATAAGAGGTGAAAAGTGGGGGAAGAATCCCAGACAGACACATATGAATGGAGAAAGGAGAAATGTTTTTCAGAAAAAGTTTAGCTAGATAAGCACCTAACCACCTTTTAGAAACACTCACTTTTACTTAGATTCCTCTTTAGTGAAAAGGCTGTTCCCTTTCAAAAACTTGAATTTCAGGTATTTTGTTTATAAAGAAATCATTTAGTAATTTAGAACACACTTCTGTATCAGTGATACAGAGTTACGATTTAAAGCTTAATTCTTCAGACATTACATACATGCAATTCTCATAAGAAATGTGACAATAAGAATTACTTGGTAGACATACAAGTCCTAAATATGTTATTGCAGGACTCACCTCCCACTTTTCAGATGCACTGTTTCCACGTTTGCCTGATTTAATTAAATACAGTCTTCCTGTACCATCAGAAAGGGTCACCTGTGTGGGGGATGAGAAGTGTATCGAGGCACAAAGGCGATTATCACACGCAGTCAAGTCTGAAGGCAGCCTGAAAACTTCTCTTGGTTTTTGTAGAGCAGTGTCCTATAAACAAACAGTCATGAACTAAGAGTCTGTGAGGTATTTATTAGTTTCAGTTAATATTACAGACAAACTAAGAATACCAAAATCTCAGCAGCAACGTACCAGCTTCTTTGTGCCATTAAGCATTTTTAGAAAGAAGTGGCTAGCAAGGGTAATTCCCACACATGTAGAAAAGGTGGTGGAATTTCAATAAATTGGTTTCTGTGAGTGTTCCCTAATTGATATTTCAGCACTCTTTTTTTCTTTCTATTTTACAGCATTAATTATATTTTGCATTAAATCAAGGTTTTTCATTTCTTTTCCCCTAGCATTCCCATATAATTAATCACTTACCTCATATAATTCTAGTCCCAGTAAAAATGTGGAGACTTAAAAATAAATTAACTTGGAGAAGAGTGGCTGGAAAGCAGCCCAGTGGAAAAAGACATGGGGGTGCTGGTCTACAGGTGCTGAACATAAGCCAGCAGTGTGCTCAGGTGGCCAAGAAGGCCAATGACATCCTGACCTGTATCAGAAATAGTGTGGCCAGTAGGACCAGGGCAGTGATTGTCTCCCTGTACTCAGCACAGGCGAGGCTGCATCTCAAATCCTGTGTTCAGTTTTGGGCCCCTCACTACAAGAAACAAGTCTGAAGTGCTGGACCACATTCAGCAAAGAACAACAGAGCTGGTGAAGGTTCTGGAGCACAAGTCTTATGAGGAGCAGCTGAAGGAGGTGGGGGTGTTTAGTCTGGAGAAAAGGGGGCTTAGGGGAGACCCTATTGGTCTCTACAACTACCTGAAAGGATGCTGTAGACAGGTGCGGGTCAGTCTTTTCTCCCAAGTAATAAGTGACAGGACAAGAAGAAGTGGCCTCAAGTTGCGCCAGCAGAAGTTTAGATTGAGTATTAGGAAAAACTTCCTCACCAAAAGGGTTGCCAAGCATTGGAACAGGCTGCCCAGGGAAGTTCGTGGAGTCACCATCCCTGGAGGTATTGAAAAGACATGTGGATGTGGCACTTACGGACATGCTTTAGTGGTGGAGTTGGCAGTGCTTGGTGATTCGTTGGACTCTATACTAAAGGTGATTTTCAACCCAAACAATTCTGTGATTCTACTACTCATCAGGATAACTTTATTTAGCATTCTCTTGCAGTGGCACACTGCAATCTTTCTTAAGCAAAACTACAGATAGTTTTTGAGCATGAATAAACAGACACTATAGTGAACAAATTGCGCAGATGATGTGATTCTCCAGTGAACAATAAAGATATGCAGATTTTTAAAAAATTATACATACCACTGTATTTTAAAAAAAAAAACCAAAAACCAGTATTTCCTTCTGTATTATCTTTAAACAAAACAGCCTGATTCAATAATAGTGCAAAATGAATGCTAGATAACCAATTTCGTCTTTATTTCCAGTAATTGTTCTCAGAAGTCCTGCTTTAGTCTTGTGATGTGTTCTTAATTTCCTGCTAATTCTAACAGAAAAAATGGCTTTCCTGCTGAAAATTTGATTTCCAACTATTTTCATTAAGTACAGCAGTATGTCTTCCAGGGTATCTTTTAGGGATTTTTCTTTATCTTGTGCCTTCACTCTCACATACAGCTCCTTCTCTGCTGAGTAAGGCTTTGTAACTCTGCTTGTTATTTGGTTCAAGGAATGCCAGCAATGTCACTGCCTTCTCAGGACTAAGATTTACCTACTTTTTTTGTGTTGAAGTAATCTCTGAATACCTAAGAGGCTTGTTGAGGAAAAAAACCTGATGTCCTAGTTAGGACAGCTGAGACCAGTTCATCACGGTATGGGTGTAACCCAAAACTGTGTATTCTATAGCCTTCCATGCCATTTCCCAGAAATTGTTAGCAGTAGAGGCCTGTAGATGTTCCTGTCGTCATACCCTTTTATGGAATTCCCCGCTCTGAGGGGAGGACTGAGCATTCCTGCCTGAACTGGAGAATATATAAACTTGGAGTTTTGGAACCTTTTTTTACCACTCCTGGGATCCAGAGGAAGACTGCATCTCATCGCTCTCAACCAGACTGAGACCACCACCCTCAACTGGACTGCAATCACCACTTTTGACCAGACTTCAACAGCTCTCCCACCAGCAGGTTTTTCCCCTCTCCCTTTACTTTGGACTCGGGGGGGGGGCAAGGAACACCACTTTGTTCATGCCCCAGGGTGCTGGGTTATACATTTGGGTTTTGTGGGTTAAGACCAATTGTTTGTTTGTATAATTGTACTTATTGTATTATTTTATTAAATTGTTATTCTGACTTATACTCTCTCTTTTGAGTTGAGTTCATTTCCCCTGCTGGTTAACTTTTAAACCAGCACACCTGACAAAATCTTTATGATTTGAAAAGAACTTGGCATCACAGCTTAAAAAAGACAGTCAGGACATCCTTAATCAGCAATACAGCTTGATCTGCTACTCATGATGTTGATCAGGCTGCAGTATTAAGAGAACAAATAAAATATTCTCACAGAAAAATATAAGAAGTAAACTGAAGATTCAGTAACATCACAGTCACATCTCTACAATCTCTCAAATAAATGAAATAGAACTTAATTCCTTTAAGTTTTTCAACTGAAATAATCAGCTGTTAAATAAAATGGGCTGGCAGTCTGTCACAAGTGGGGTCCCTCAAGGATTGGTACCAGGCCCCACACTGTTGAACATCTTCATAAATTATCTGGATGATGGGATTGAAAGCATCCTCACCACATCTGCTGATGATGCAAAACCGGGTGGTGACATAGACATGTTATAAGGGAGAGCCATCTGGCACAGAGAGCCAGTCAGCCTGGAGGAGTGGGATAGCAAGAACATTGTGAAGATAAGCAAAGACAAGTGCAAGGTCCTGCACCTGGACTGAAGAGCCCAGTACAGGCCAGGATCTGTGTGGGCGCACCAGGAGAAGTTTCATCTAGACATAAAAGAATTTTTTTAGAACAAGAACAATCTGTGACTGGAACAACCTCATCAGGCACATGGTAGAATCTCCCTTACTGGAGGTTTTCAAGATGTAACTGAACAGGGTGCTAGATAATCTCATCTAGGCTCCTTTTGCCAGGAAATCTATGATCTTTTGAGATCACTTCCAATCTGGGTTGTTCTATAACTCTAAAATAAACTCCACACCATATTCAGCACCTTGTCCCTTTCACTGATTCATAGACTTCAGGATCTGATTTGAAGACATCAAATAGGTCTTCCAGTGATAAGAAAACAAAGGAATTCTTGTTATGTCTTTTCTATATCTTAGATGAACATTTCTCACTGTTATTATCCTTTCCCCTCATCTCATAGACAGTTTATATATATATATATGTATCATAAACGAAACAAAATTAGATGCAATGGGTTTCATAGATATTTTACAAGCTAGTGTACCACTTGTATTTGAACAAATAAAGTCAACTCTGGAGAAAAAAACAACTGCCTGATTGGCCTTTAAAGATCAATATTTCCCTTTATAAACCCAATTTATCTTTTTAATCCAACAACAAAAAGACTATGTTGAGAACATAACTAGTGGTCATAGAGCTAACTAAACTATTTTCTGTTTTATTTCACTAGGCTAATTTCCAGTCAGCTGATCTACAACTATTTTTGAAGCTCCACAAATCAGAAACCTCTGTTTAACAAGGAAATTCCTCCCTTATTACTAAAATCTGCATTAGTGTCACAAAAAAAATGTATTTAAGTAGAAGTATATTTGTAAAAACAGAAAAACAGAATTTGAAAAATATTACAGGGACAGTTTTGAAGATATTTACAAGTATGCAAAAGGAAGCACAAACAGAAGAATATTTTTGTATTGAAAACCTGAGGGGGAAACAAGTAATTACTTTTGCCACACAAAATATGTCTTAGTCTCAGGCTCATCCTTAATTTAATAAGGCAAGAGACTAAGAAATAGCAGTGAAAACATAACAAACTAAATTCAGCTGCAAACTGGCTAATCATCTTCTGTCTCTCTATTTTCTCTCAAACTATCAGTAGCTTGGGTGGGGGAATAATCTGTATACATATCTACTTCTTGCAAAAGAAACTCACTTATTCTGCTCTGTGAAATAAGCAGTGAAAAATACACATACAAATCACCAACTCTAAAAGAGTACTTAGCACTTGGGTACGTGCATACGATACAGAAAGAGCACACTTGTGAATGCAAAGCACACCGTGGTCTCATTTGTTGAGAATCCAGCATTCGAGGGGATTTCAAATCCTTCACACTTTCCAGATGTTAGTAACATCAGATGTGCATTTAACACATGTTCAAAGGTAAGCAAGAGAAATTGGATTTGGGTAAGTACCATTTTAATAAGCAACAGGAAAAAAAGACCAGATGACAAGCAGATAGCCTGCTTGCCTTTTGGGCCTCCTTGAATTCATATTAGAGATTACTGTGTGCTACATAAAGGTTATGAAACCTGCAATGGAAAATATGCAAATTTGATTTTTAATTATTGGAAGCATTCAGGGTCTGTTTGTAGATTCAGTTGTATCATTACACCCCTTGAACTATTTTAATGATTTTAACACATTCAGTAGGGGAGAATGAAAGAATTAAAATGAAAAAAAAAGCGAAGAGACCAAACCCGCAACCCAAAAAAATATCACACAAACACTAGAATATCAAGAATTTTGGCTTACTCATATTTTACTTAATTTTTAGATTTCACTGAAAGGAGTCTTTTCTACAATGAAGTTGTTCCATGGTAACTAGCAATGACTACTGAGCCTAGGAAAAAAAAGTCAAAATCCCATGTATCTTACCATGAAAATAAGCAGCAGCATTCCTCTTGACAGTGATTTACAGGGCTATATTATATAACATTACAGAAGACCACATGTTTGTTAGCCTTCAAGTGAATCTTAACAGTAAGCTTCAAAGAGTTTTGGATGCAATTAGAAAAAGAATTATCTACTCCTTTGTCTTCAAAGCTCACATCAGATTTATCAGCACTGAGCGGGAATTTCAGAACTCAATAGATCTGAAAAAATGAAAAATAATCTTCACTACAAAGCCCTTCTCTCAATAGGCAAGAAAGGAAATGCTCTTATTCACAAACTTTTTGTACAATAATTTAACCCTAGGCATTTATTAGAACAGTTCTTAATCTCATTCTGATGATGAAAAGGATGGTCTTCCTTGAAGCTGAAACAAAACCTGCCCTCAAAACCCTTCTGTGTCAGATTTGCTTTGTAACTTACTGTTTCTTTGTTTACCAGCTTGTTAACCAGTGTTAATAGTAATTCCCTGCTTCAGAAGTACGAGGGGATAGTGATGTTCTATAGTCATGCATTTTACTAGCAAGAACTGGCTAAAACAACTTCTGCAATTTTAGCAGAACTCAGGTTTACTCACTGCAATTAGGTTTAAATGGCAGCAACACGGTTTCTTTAAGAAAAAACTAGGTACAGCTTCTTGTCAGACTCAGTTTTTCATCTCTCTTCAATTCCTACAAAGATTCTTCCTTTGTTTAACTATTTTTCACTCCCAAGTCTCTCTCTTACCTTTTGCATTGGCCTTCAATTCTCGCTTTGCCCACCTCTACACTGCTTGACAGTGCCCTCTGCTTCCTTTTGGCCTCTGTTGTTCCATTCATCTATTCCAGATTTCATCTGGATGCCTTTGCTATTACAACTACCCCTTTGCTTTAAGTAGTTCATTTGCCTCACCTGCCTATGGCACTAATCCTGATTTTGAGCCTTTGAAGAAGCCCAGGTTTCAAGTTTGTATAAAAATTCTGAGCAAATGGTTCCTCCACAGGCAAAGTCAGGCAGACCAAGCCAGGCTGTGCAGGTACAAGAGGCAAAATGTAAGACACAGGCTTAGAAAGTCTCTCTACTGTTCCTGACTCCCCCATGCCAGGTCCCGTTTAAGTAAGCATGTCTTACCGTCATAATTAAGTAGTAACATTTTACTTAGTTTCTTTGGCATGCCTGTAAGACTTAAATTTTTTAAGTTGCATTAAGAAATTGTATTGTTCCAAAGACACAAAAAGTTTGTCATGCTGTCCTGGTTTTGGCTGGGATAGAGGTAGTTTTCATACTAATGCTTTGTTCTGGATCTAGTATGAGAATAATGTTGATAACACACTCATGTTTTGGTTGTTGCTAAGCAGTGCTTTCCCCAAGTCAAAGACTTTTCAGTTTCCCATGCTCTGCCCATGAGGAGGTACGCAAGAAACGGAGACAACATGGCCAGGGCAGCTGACCCCAACTGGCCAAAGGGATATTCCCTACCATATGGAATAATGCTCAGCATATAAACCCAGGGCAACTGTCCAGCAGGGACCAATCGCTGCTCAGGGTTGGGCTGGGCATTGGTCAGCAGGTGGGGAGCAACTGTACTGTTCATCACCTGTTTTTCCTTGGGGTTTATTTCTCTCGTTCTGCTACCATCCTTTTCATTATTATTTTTGTTGTTATTATTATTATTAAATTTTACTTTATCTAAATTGCTAAACTGTTCTTATCTCAACCCACCGATTTTACCTTTCTGGTTCTTCTTCCCATCCTACTGGAGATGGAAGAGGGGAAGTAAGCAAGCAGTTTCATGGTGCTTAGTTTTCAGCTGGGGTTAAAGCATGATACTTAGTGTACAAACACGTGATATTGCATAAAGGATTTAAAATGAAAATGAATTTTCCAAGGAAAAGACAGGGAATGAGAAAAGACAAAATATACCAAAAAAGAAAGGAAAAATAAAAAACATGTCATATGGCAATTCCCACAAAATAGCAATAACAAATACAAAACTTTATATGAAAAATCAAAATACCTAGGCATTTGACACATCTCTCTAACTGTGAAAAAATGTCCATACCCTGCACTCTGAATAACAAAGAGACAAGTATTTAAAACCCTGAAACAGAACACTAAAAGATTTTGTTATTCTTTACTTTATCTGCTTCCTTATTCTGACTTATTTTAAACAGAATTCCCACATTGTGTCTGGTGCCACTAACAGTTGTTCTGAATTGAAGCTAACTGAAAGTTATGGAAACAGTATTCCACAGCTAATTCTTCTTGGAATTCAAAAAGATGACAAAAAGATGATTCGAAAAATATAGACATCACTTAGGGTTTTAATTAAGCACGAAAAGAGTTCCTGGCACAATTTCTTCATTTGATTATTTGGAAAAAAAAAAGAAACAAAGTTGTCTTTGCAAGAAGAGCTTAAGGTCAAGAAACCAAATCCAAGTATTTAACTGCTAGAGGAGAAAACTTTGAGTATTTTCCAGCTATATTCAAGTACTACAAACAACAAGCAAACAACGTTGAGTCAGATGCAAAAAAATGCCCAACCAAAAAAACCCAGCTCAGTAATCCTGTCACTACTCTACCCATTGGGTCTTTAAAGCAAAGTATCAATCAATGCTTCTTATTGAATGAAAGAAGTCCAACAGCTGTAACAGCAGAATGTTAAAGCTATTATACAGCATTTCCAGCCAAATTAGGGTAACAACTTCCTCAAGTTGGTATAAAAAAACCCCACCCGAATACTCATCAACCAACACTGAAAAACTGCTCATGTTGATCACTTTTCTTTTTTCAATTATGTGTGATTTTGAGCAAGCGGCAAGGTATTACAAACACTTTTTGCCTTCACAGATGACATCCTTCTAAACACCTAAGTTGCAAGGATAATTCATGCTTTATGGATAACACACACACTGTTATATTAGAATCAAAGTTGCAACAAAAATAAGAAATAAAACTGGAAATAATGTGTTAGCCTATGTGTTCTTTCACTCTGGATTTAGGATGAACTTGTTAGCCTGTTCAATCTTCTGTTTTAACGAAGACTGAAATTAATTTTAATTGTAAGCTATACTTGGCCAAAACCAATCTTACTTGTAATATACATTTGACTAATATATGACCAGGCACATTTGTAATGGGACACCTTGTTGATGTTTCTGAACACATATTCCTTTTCATACATATGCAAACATGTTTCCTTTGCAAAACAGCACTCTACTGTGTATTAGGACACAAGATAGTGCCTATTTATTTCACAGTTTAATCAGTTTTATTTCCCAGTTCAGGTGGAACTGAAACTTGTGACAAGACATTAATCAAGTGCCATTATCTTGAAATTGGTTCTGAGGAAGAATATTTCTTATGTCAATTCACTGCCTGTTGCAAAATCCTTTATCTGCTAAGAAATAATTTTACACACACAGTGCCCTCCTAATAAAGGAATGTAGTGGGTGTCTGTGTTGTGAAGGCAGGGGGGGCCTGCAGAGGTGGCCTCAGTGGGGAGGGGCCAGGGCTGTCCCATGCCACATACAGCCACTTCCAACTGGCTCCACGGGAGTCACCATCGGGCACAGTTGAGCCTGTCAGCCAAGACGGTGGTGGGGAGCAGAGGTTTGCCTGCAGCTGTCCCCCTGCAGCCCACAGAAAACAAAAGTGAGGCAGATATTCACAAACCTCTGTGTCTTATTTTCTCCCCATCTTGTTGAACATGGGGAGTGAGAGATTCTCTGGGTGGATATCCAGCAGCAAGCCAAGGTTAACCAACCTCAAGGATAAAACACAAAAAATGAGATTGTGATAAGCAGAAGGCTTTCCCTGGCAAGTTCCTTTCTTTTAGGTGTTCCTACTAGGAATCCAGATGAGTTCAAAAGATTTGGAAGAAGTCCTAGAAGATTATTTTGCCTCAGTAAGAGTCTGCCAAAGGCCCCAACTGCTTCTATATTCTATGAAAAGCAAAGGAACTTTTCAAATTCAGTGATTTAAAAAAAAAGTTTATTCTTACCAGAGTCACTGACAGATTCATAATCCTTCCAAACTGATCAACATAGTAGACATTATCCTGGTACCAGGAATCAAGGTGAAGATAATTATACATGCCAAAAGCACGCATGTGGTCAAGGGTATATTGATCATCATGAAGTTGCACTTCTGCTACAGCTGGAGGGAAAAGAAAAAGACTATTTTAACAATTACTTATTTACAAATTAATTATTTAAAATTCAAACTAATAATTTAAAAATAATGATTCCATTTTCATTCCATAGGTCTGCTTTATTTTAAAAAAAATACATTACATATACATAGTTTAAAATTTCACCATAAAGTTGGAAAGAAAGTCATCCACCCTGAAGGCCACTGCAAGTCATTGGCTTTGATCGTGTAACAACTCCTTCCATTTACAGTGGTCTGTTGTGGTGGCTTCACCCTGGCTGGAGGCCAGATGCCCTCTGAAGCCATTCTGTCATTTCCCTCCTCAGCTGGACAGGGGAAAGGAAAATATAACATAAGGCTCATGGATGAAGATGAACACAGGGAGGGATCACTCACCTATTACTGTCACAGGCAAAACATACTCAACCTGAGGAAATTAGTTTAATTTACTGCCAATCAGAGCAGGATAATGAGAAATAAAACCAAATCTTAAAATACATTCCCCCCCCTCTTCTTCCCTGGCTCAATTTCACTCCCATTGGTCTCTCCCTCCTCTCCTCCAGTGGCACAGGGCGACAGGGAATGGAGGTTGTGGTCAGTTCATCACACCTCTCTGCTTCTCCTTCCTCCCCATTTTCTTCCCCTGCTCCAGCATAGAGTCCCTTCCACAGGAGACAGTCCTTCACAAGCTTCTCTAATGTGAGTCCTTCCCACAGGCTGTAGTTCTTCACAAACTGCTCCAGAGTGGGTCCCTTCCACAGGACCCTCAGGAACAGACTGCACCAGCGTGGGTGCCCCATGGGGTCACAGGTCCTGCCAGCAAACCTGTCCCAGCATGGGCTCCTCTCCCCCTTAGTTCACAGGTCCCGCCAGGAGCCTGCTCCAGCATGGACTTTCTGTGGCATCACAGCCTCCTTTGGGTGCATCCACCTGCTCCAGCATGGGGTTCTCCACAGGCTGCAGATGCATCTCTGTTCCACTATGGACCCCCATGGGCTGCAGGGGCAGCCTCACCATGGTCTGCACCACAGGCTGCAGAGAGATCTCTGCTCTGGCACCTGGACTGCCTCCTCCCCATTCCTTCTTCACTGACCTTGGGATGTGCAGAATTGTTTCTCTCACAGTCTCGTTTCTCTCTCTGGCTGTGGTTGTTCTTGTACAGCAATTTTTACCCTTCTCAAATACATTATGCCAGAGGTGCTACCACCATGGCTGATGGGCTCATCCTTGGCCAGCAGTGGGTCCATCCTGGAGCTGGCATTGGCTGTGCTGGACATGGGGGAGCTTCCAGCAGCTTCTCACAGAAGCCACCCCTTGTAGCCCCCCTGCTACCAAAACCTTGCCATGCAAACCCAATACACCTATCCTGTCTCTTACCAGCATGTGTTGAATTACAGTTTATCAATAACCCTCACAAGATGAAACACATATGCAACAACAATGTAAAACCAACTTCTAAGTTTGTACATGGTTTGTACAGTAAGGGAAAAAAAAAATTCTGCTCTACAGTAACTCCAGAAAATAGCAAGCAAAAGAAATATAACTACATATAACTACATGGCTTTCATAGTCTTAATTTCTGAACGAAGTTATGAACATTTGCAAGGCAAAAGATTAAAAGAGTACAAATCAGTATTAATTCATGGTAATTAAAAAAATAACAACCAAAAAAAAAATCAAAGCCAAAAACCTCCTATGTCCCTAGTACTCCCACTGAGGCTGAAATCTTCAGGAATGTTCAACATAATGCCAAAATTTCAGGTTAAGTTTTTCTAATTGAAAGAGGCTGCAAAGAATGGCTGTTCACTAGAACAGTACCTTCTTAAGGCAGGAAGTATGCCACCTACAGTCATCCACCTGAGCAAGATTTTTCCAAACAGAAAACCTCTACTCAACTAACAGTAGTCAAAACTAGGTTATCTTTCAAAGACTAATCAGGTTTTTATTTAAATTATCTGCAGCTCTTTTTTTCCTATTCCCTATCTATGCAGAGATCAAGCAGCTGTAGTCCCAACATCTTAAAATACATTAGCAGAGGTCTAGTCCATCCTTCTGCAAATAATAGATAGACCAGAACTCCATTTCACTCTCCACTAGTTATCCCAGGATCCTTAGCTTTCCTGCAGAAAACTTATCTTGAACTTCACACAACAAGCAAAATTCTTTAGAAAGCTATAAGTAAACTCTCTCAGTCCATGATGATTAGCACTCAAGCCCAGAGAATGGGGAAAGCACATCAAGGCTAATTCCTTTCATAGCAACAGTTCACAGTTATTTTAGTTCCTAATCATCCAACTTCTGTTTTCTTCTCTTTTCTGCTGAAAAACAGAGCAAGGAAATATTTCCAGCATTTCACTTCCATCTCATCCCATAAGAGGGACCACTCACAACTCTGTGCAGCAGCACTCATCTTAGATTTCCTAAACTCTTCTATAGCACCCACTTAAAACCTACCGAAGCAGAAGTAGTTTACTCCGCTCTGTCAGAACACCAATTACTGCAAAGAGCTGTTCATTTGGCAGTGCCACTGCACAGCTATCACAAACCCAACAATCAGACAGTCACTAGATGGCTCAGAATTGACCCCATTAGAGACACTGGCTATTAACATAAAAGTGGTTTCAGGAAACTATGCAAGATTATACTGCCTGATTAATAAAAAATCCAGTCATACTACACAAAATGCTTTCAAAATGACAGTATAATTAGCAATTAGTCTCCTAATCACTGTTGATATTTGCAAACCAGCAGTATTAATTCCACTCAGCTCAAATCATTATTCATATTCACCACACAGGAGGGATTTCCGTACTTTTGCAATTAATAAATTACTGTTCCACAAGCTATGGCCCTTCAAAACAAGCTAGGATATTAACAAAGGAGTGAGAAGAAAATACACCTTTGTCATAATGGCAAAGACTGCTACCCATTCCCATTTCTATTTTAACTAATTAGAATATTTTACAGTAAATTACACTGTAAAAAAACTTAAAAGAATATATTGTGAAAGTGCATTTTAAAGCTGTTTATATAATCAAGGTTTATCATAAGATATTTTTCCCAACAGGACAAGAGATGACAAGACATGAACATTCTGTAAACAATTAAAGACCAAAAGAAATATAATGCAGGATAATTATTTTCAGTGAAATCAAGCACATGTCATCTACTTTGTGCATAGCTACATTAACTGATCTTCTGAAATTAGAATACACATGCATAAACACAAAGATTTTTAGCATAAAAATCCTAAAATTGTAAGGCTTCCTTTCACCACTTCTCCCTCCCCACTTCCCTAGATATGTTGCTCCTGTCAGAACTGCAACTAAAACACATACAAATAGTAAAACCAGTCCAAATTAGATGAATGTATAACTTTTCACAAAAATTATGGGAACAATATACTATTGATTAGCTGATTGTAGTGTTATGAACTTTATAAAAGCTGGAAGAACATGAATAGATTCTCTGTCCTTGAGTTTTCCAGCCTGTAGTCCTAATAAGCCCTGAATAATAAGGGGGGGTCAGGAACAGGAGATCCAAATCCCTTGTATTATTGCAATATGTAATTAATTCCACATAAACAGAAGTCAGAGACTATACAATTTGTAGGCGATTTTAAACCAGGAAATCAATCAAAGGTATACTGTCCTGTCATGAAACATTTCAAATGAGGTTATCAACTGCTTTCAGAATGTATCACACATATATGTTCCATATATGTCAAGATGAAGCAATTAAAGAACCTATTCCATCCTCCATTAACTGAAACCCATATTGTGATCAAGTGAAATCTGTGCACAGCTGCCATCTGCTATCACATACCATGTGCTCAGATAGCTTATATAGGAGATTCTACACTAGGATGAAGTTCATTCCTTCCTTTTTACAGCCTTCAAGGTTTCTTGATGGTCCTTGGAAAAAAGAAGAGAAAACCAACAGAGCTGAGTGAAAAAAAGTAAAGGACAAAAGAAAGAAGAAATGAAGACTTTTACTGAAGTAAATTCAGAGAAAGATAAGTTAATATAAATGGAAAATAAGAAATACTTCAATCAGATCATCACCTTATTCAGTCTCACAGTTACACAGTTTTGCAGGTTTTTATTTGGGTTTCAGTCAGGATTTTTTACTGGTTTGTTGCTTCATTTGGGGGGACGGTTGTTTGTTTTGGTTTAGGGTTTTTGTTTGGGTTTTTGGGGTGGGAGTTTTTTGTTGTTTATTTGCTTTTTAAGAGTCAGACTAATTAATTCAGTAGCTTCAGCTGTTTGGGTTCAATTAAGAAACAGCAGTCAAAGGCAGGTATTCAACAGAATGATACATGGCCTCTTTCAAATTTCTGATAAATACACTAATAACTAATAACTGCACTGCTAAAACCCTAGAAAAAAAAGAAAATATAGAAAATATACAAATTAAACCTCAGCTTTTAATATTATTTCCCAACAACCCTAGTTTGGTGGGATATTTTGGACCAGTACAAAGAAAAACACAATTTGAGAAAAGTAGCATGGTTATCTCCAGTTCCATGCTTTAAAAAGTCATTTGACTCAAAATAGTTCAAAGATAATTAAGCAAAGATTTTCACTCACAATGCCTTTACTTAAAAGCAAAAGCACTAAATACAAAGCAATTCAAAACAATCAACAGAAGTAGTAACATATCCCTAACCTAACTGCTATAATAAAGTCCCTAACTGGATATTATAATCATTATTGCTCTGCACTGCAAAAAAAAAAAAATCTCTGAATGAAGAACGCTATCAACAAACTTATACTTTAAATGAATAGAGAAGTCTTACATTTGCCATCAGACACATCCCCCACCACAGGCCCTCCATTTTTAGATGTTTTACTGAATACACCAAAGCAACTTTACAATACAGCCAAAGATGCAAAGTAATTATATCAGCATATTTTGTGGCATCAAATATATGCTTGCATGTCATGCCTTGTTTTGCAATGCCACCCAGTGGAAGCAATTTTGTATTTCATACATGCTGATCTACTGGTGGAAGAGATAGTTTATTTTCTAGTATCAGCATTCAAAGATCCTTCTAACCCTGCATTAATGCTTTCTTTTTTAATTTAAAAAAATATTTTTTTTATTGTTAATGGCAGTGTCATCTCATTGCTGTTGTTGAGTAAAAGTACAAGGCTCCTTTAATCTACTGCAATAAGTATGTTAATAGAAAAAAACAAAAACAAACCTGACTAATGAACAGGTAGCTTGCTGAAAACAAGCACGGGCTGACGGACACCATGTAACGAACTGGTTTTGCCTGATGAAGTTATTTACACAGGTGTGAATTCAACAAGATCCAAAAACTAGCAAGGCATTTGTTAAAGTATCACTATAGCAATGCCTCGATTGACTATAGCTGGCACTGACTTGTCCCAGCTGCAAGAATCATTTTCTTTAACAGCAGTTCCAAGGCAGAACCTGCCTCTACATTATTTTTTTTCCCCTCAAGAAATAAAAGTTCAACAAAACAGATACACACATGCCTGAGACACAAACCTTTATGAACTACAGCTGTAAATGTCTGCAAGAGCTCACAATTCCATACTATTTCCCATACATTAAGACTTTTTTCTACATTTAATTTTTCAAATGAAAATGGAAAATGAAAATATCCAAGTGTTTGAAACATATCAGTGCCTTTTGCTCCATAAAACTTCATTACAAAGCTCAATGCAAATACAATGTTTGAAAATAAGTTATGGAAATAAACTAAAAAAAAAAGTAAGGAGAAAGAGAGACAAAATTTAGGATGAGGAGTTAGGAATTAAAGGCACAATAGTGTGAGACTCATTACTAGCTGAAATAAGTTACCAGGATGAGAGATGAGACAAGAAATGACTGTGAAAGTTTAGAATTAACTAGGGCAGAATGGGTAGGAGTAAGGAAGAAATAAAAGAACATGCAAATCATAGTATTTAAAGGGGAAGGAAGGGTATCAGAATTCCCCCATTCTTCTTCTCTGTGACCATACATTTTAAGAAATTCACTAGAAAATTCCCTTGTACCACAGATCAAATAAATAAATAATTTAAAAAAATTTATTTTGGTGTCAGTTGCACATCTGACAACTGCAAATTCCTGGCAACCACAGTTTGACAGCTGAAGGCAAATTAGAACTGAATACTAAGCTGAACACAATGGTCAGAAAACGAAGCTCACTGTTGTCCACATGAACATGACAATCACCACAAGTTGTCACACAGTACCACATTCTGCTATCTACCTGCTCCAGTGGTAGAACCCTGCATCAATTCCATATGGCAATTTTTTTTATTTTATTTTATACCTAGCAGTGAAATTAATAAAAATAGATAAACATAAAAACACAGATACAAATATTGACAAAAAAGATTGATACTTTAAAACTTAATATGTAAGTTTGTAATAACATTGCATAAATACTTCAACTACAGCTGAGATAAAACTCAGTTTTACTTAAGAAGGAGCACCTATTTCTATTTATTGTCATGTATTTCAATTACTCTAAACCTCACATATTCCTCTTACTGCCATAAAATTTGGGATGCCACACAGGCAGAACTTCAAATCTCAGGTCATTTGAGACAAGCACTCAAAAAGTATTTTCCTGGAAAACAAACAAAAAACTCAACAGCCTTTTTAGATTAATCTTCCAGCCTTTTAACATTAATCTTCCAGATTCTACTACCATATTTGTTCAAACAGTTGTGAGTAAAATCAGAAATAATCATGCTGATAGAGTTACTAAATATTTGACATTTCTTTTAGCTTTTGTATTCAGTCTCACTTTGAGGAAATCAAATCAAACTTTTCACACAGTGACAATTATTAATTTAATAACCCACAAACTACCAAGTTCTTCATCATGTTCCAGAGGCTTTGAATCTGCTCACAAATGTGCTGGAAAGTAGAAATTCTTGGCCTTTTCACACAGTATTAGTTTCTTCTCACATGCCATAATTTGAAAAAGTCACAGCCTCCACATCATTCATGGTCTCTACAACTCAGCCCATTTCTCCTGTACAACATAAAACCCAAGTTTTGGAAGGAAACCCTCAATTTAACACATCTGTAGACCACTGACACCGGGAAATAAAAAGTTCAGGTACAGAACACCTCTGCACTGTGAAGAAACTGCCTTGAAAGAAGCAGAAAAAAAACATCAAGGAGGAAGAGGCAGCTTGAAGGCCTAAGAGCAGGCCAAAAACAAAACATCTAGAAGACAGCTATAAGGTCTGATATACTTCCTGCTACTAACTTCCAAACACAACAACAGCAAAACCTTTCCACTGTCCAGAGGACCTATATCTGTACTTATATATACATACACACACAGAGAACAGAATAAGTCAGTTAATGTTAATGAGTCTGTAGGACAGATTAAGTAAGTTAGACTGAAATGAGTCAGGGTTTTTGTGCTGTGAGAAATGGGGAAAGAAAATACAGTCACACATACCAATTCTCTATCACACCAGTTACTGCAACTATTATTTAAAATGTCTGAATGAACAAGAACTGAGTAGATCCACCTGTCCATTAGCAACTCCATCATTTGTGTATTATAATGAAAACCTGTAAATCCTCACACTTTAGAACAGGTGCACAACTGACTAGCCAAGAACCACAAAGCTTGTTTGATCATAGGCAGAACATCAAATAAGGGACAAACTAAAAGACTGCACCTACGCTATGCCATTGCCACCTTTGACACAACTGTAGCACGCCTCCACACAACTACATTGGACTCTTTTGAAAGGTGACACCTAAATCAGTCTTACAGTAAAATTGTCAAAATATCTAATAAAAAAGTTACTCGTTAGATTTTCCACTCCCACCATAGACAGTACCACCTCGGTTTGTTCCCTTGTCCTTCAATACACAATTTACCTACAACGTCCATCTTACTGCAGACAATTCAGAGTGGCAAACATACCTCTCCGGTCCACTACTGATACAATGTACTCAACACAGCTAAAGTAACATATAATGGGTAACTCTGTAGACAAGTATATTGTCCAGTAAATATATAGAGACAGCAATTAGTATATTACAGTCTCAGCATTATTAAAAAAACCAAAAAACTAATTCATCCACCTTACAAAAGACTTAAATTTCACGAATCACTAAACGCACAGTGTTGAGAGATTTCAAGGGGCATGTTGCAGGCACATATTCAACAGGACTTAGCACTAATGTACTCCTCAGTGAATTAGCCTATTAATGGAGCAGCATCTAAAATACTGATGATGCTTGGCAGAAAAAGCAGGGCATAGAATGTATAGCCTGAGGATCCACCTCTGAACTGTGGGCAGAGCAAGAAAGAAAAACAGCTAATTTGCTGAAGTTCGTATAAGATATTAATTTCACGTGCATTTATCTAAATTCCACATTCTCCGTTCACACTCCACCCTGAACTACCTCAGGTGGTCATCAGCCTCAGCTCGTCTGCACAACCCAAGAACAGATTTAGCACAAGGCTTTCCTCACCCATTTAGAAACTAGCCCAGACTTCCAGAGGCAGGGAGCTGCGAGGCAAAGATCTGACAGAGACCTCGGCCCACCATGAACCCACCCGAAGCTGAGGAGAACGGACACCACTGCCAAACCGCAGCCACTTATACCGAGAGAAGCCGATCGGTCCCTTGAGCCCCCACGGGGCTCCAGCGGGACGGGCTGTGCCAGCTCAGGGCACCTGCACCCAGGGCCGCTGCCGGGCCGCGCCGCACCGCCGGGGGGACGAAGGGAAAGGCGGGCGGATCCGGCCTCCTGTGCTGCCCAAGGGATGCCCGGCAGGATCAGCCCCAGGCGGGATCAGCCCCGCGCCGCGCCCGCCCCGCACCCGCTGCTCACCCGCGTCCAGCCCCAGCTGGTAGCAGGCCAGCGGCTCCAGCGACAGCTTGTACCCCTCGAACTTGGGGTCCAGGAGCAGGCGCTTTGCCTGCAGAGAGCAGTGAGCGGCGCCCGCCATCCCGCGGCTCTGGAAAAACTTCGGGAAGCGCCGCCAACTCCGCGGCCCGCGGGTAACGCGCGGGAGACGCCGCCGAGCTCCACGGGAAAGGGGGTGCGCGGGAGCCGCGGGGCACACTGGGAGTCGTAGTTCGGGCACGGCGGCGGCCGTCAGCCCGTGGCGCGCCGGGAGCTGTAGTCGCCGAGAGCGAACTACATTTCCCGGCGGCGCCCGCGCGGCAGGGGCGAGTGGCCTGTTGTGCGTGCGGCCCGGCCGCTCCGCCTCCTGCGCTCCCGGAGCGGCGGCGCTGCGGCGGGTGAGGGGGGAGCGCTCCGGCACCGGGCCCTGCCCCGCTCCGATCCGGGGCGCCGCGCTCTGCGGGGGCGCCGCCAGTCGGGAGAGGCACCGGGAGGGCGGGCCGGACTCCTGGGAGGCCCGGCGAGGGGGGGCCGCGCCCGCGCGGGCGGCCCGGTGGGCTGGGGCAGGCGGGGGGGGCTCCACGCTATGAGCTGGCCACACGCCGGCGCTCCGGTCATTGCCCGCGGGGGTGTGTCAGTGCGGACAGCGCGGCGTGTCATTCTGCCTCGGTGACTTTGTGTTGTGGGAGTGACACCAGCGCTCGTCGAAACTCTCCTCTGCTCTCTGTGCAGGTTTGTGGAAAAACCAGATTTCCAAAATGAATAAAGATGCCCAGATGAGAGCAACCATTAACCAAAAGCTGATAGAAACCGGAGAGCGGGAACGGTAAGTTGGCGTCCTACTCCGTGCCGGTGAGAGGCTTTAAATACACCAAACATGAGCTACACTTAGAAGTAGAGATTAAGTAAACTTAACTCTAAATTCTTCAAATGCCTGCACGTGAAAGTTTTAGGCATTATATAAAGCCATTTAAAAAATGCTTTTTGAACAGTTTCATTTTAGTTTTACACTTGAAAAGAGATGCTGGGGAAGTAAAGGATGGGGTACTTGGCTTATGAACACTTATTCTGATATTTTATGTTGAAATACCCTTGATTCATATAAAAATTACCACTGTTATTTCCTGATTAAGAGAATGAGACAAAACTTTCCTTTTTGCTTTTAAGTTTTTCTTATGTTTCTATCTCTTCTAATGTTACAGAAAGAAATACATGGTAGAACACATAAAACAGCACTCGTGCAAGTCATTGTAGAGATCTCGATAAAGACAAACAAGCAAATTGGGCAATGTAATGTGGCAGCCAGTTCTTGGCCTTTTGTTTTCTCTTCCCTCTGTTTTATTTGCATTGCATTTACATATCATTAGCATGCTTATGACATTTCCCTCATTGTTTCACTGTGCTTGTAACCCCATGCACCAAAAGCTCTGTTTGCTTCATTTTCAAAGGCTTCTATGAGGAGTTTTTTCCTGGGTCATGGTGTAGCCCTGTACCTGGTGTAACCTTTTGCAGCCTGACGTGGTATCTGTGCTCCACTTATTTCCTGTTTGTGACCATCCCCTTGTAGATTGCACAGAGCTTCAGCAGAGCAAGTAATTTCTTGAAATTATATTGGAACCTATTTTATCCTAATTTAAGAGTAAGAAGAGTTTTAACAGAATGTCAAAAGCTGTATTATAAACTGGCTTTGTCAGAGCTGTACTGTGATCAGAGGCAGAGCACTTGGAATTTCTTTAATTAAGAAATATCCAGAAGCAGTCCATTTCACCTGTATTGTTACTCTGCTTTTTGTCATCACTTCATCTGCCCTCTACACAATTCACTGAATAAAAGGGATTAGACCTGCACAGTTCAGCATTTGCTGCAGTCCTTTCATTTATAAAACTGGAGTTTTGCCAAGAGTTATTTAGGATGATACAAGATAAGCAGGATTGTTAACTGATGGAATAAAGGGTAAGATATTAAAGCTTATTTTATCATAGTTTATTTTCATTTTCCCTTCTGATTTTTAATACTAATTTACACTTTTTTAGCTTGCTTTCAATATTTTTTTTGGTATATGGAGGTAGTGTGTTACTGGGGAGAGAAGCCTGCAGTTGGAGACAGTCATGCAGAATTCTCTTTTCAGAAGGCGGGGAGAAGGTTTTACTTATTTTGAAGACTTGGTTTCAAGTGAAATACTCCTGACTTTGAAAGTTAGCATACATCTGCCACTAGAGTAGACTCAGGCAGTTCAAGTGATGCAAGGGCTTCTACTCCTTTGCTGTGGCTGCAGCATCAACGCTGCCTGAAGAAATTCTGTGAATTAGCTCCTGAGCCACCAAGTCCTCATAGTCCAATGTGGTAAACTGAAATTGGTACTCATTTGGTTTAGGATTCATGTGCTGTTCAGCCATTTCTGCTGCTGGTCTGGGAGTTCTTGGTTAGTAACCGTAGGCTTAACTTTCACGCTGAGGCATATTTAAGCTGTCAGGAGTGTTTGCTGTTCCTAACAAGTTTGTATATTGTCTTAACAGCCTTAAAGAGTTGCTGAGAGCCAAATTAATTGAATGCGGCTGGAAGGATCAGTTGAAGGCACATTGCAAAGGTAACTGTGGTCAAGTAATTAGTATCCTTTGTAGTCAACTGAGATGAAGGCTGCACTGCCTAACAGTCAATTTAAAGGAGACCTGGGAAAGAGGAAAGTATCCCTGGCAGTTAGTTTTCCACGCAAGAAAGCGTTTCACTATCTTAGCAAAAAAAATCTTGGAAGAACTCTGATCTGAACCTTATTAAGCTTCTGAGACAAGGGTAGGAATTGATTCCCTAAATATTAATGATGATACAGCTTTTTGTTTTGAGAGAGATGACTTCATTACTACAGGAGAATAAAAAAACAGATAAAGGAGAATTGAGCAAATAGAGTGGTTTGCAGCTTAGAAACTCTGAACTTACAGAACTTGCAGCTTACAGAACTTTTTCCACACATGGGATACAAATAAGTGCATTTGGACTCTTTCTGAATACAATTCTTGAAAATAAGGTGATCTGCTTAGAGGAGCAAAACAAGCAGATGAACTTCTACATACTAAAATCTTTAGTTTTGAGTTAAGTGTTTAGCATTACTACAATTCACTGATTTGTAAATCATATGAAACTGTTATAAATACTATTTAAGCATCCAGGAGTATTACCATGGGATGAAATTTCCTTAAAGCGAATAACAAATCCCTTGAGATTTCACTTTAATTCTGATTTGGTCTATTGTGCCTGGAAACTCAATATTCCATTACAAAGTTGTTTGTTTTTTTCTGTGGGGCTGGGTGTGTTAAATTGTTTTCATAGGTTCAGCAGAGAAGGCTGAAATTATTCACGCTTGCAGTCGTCTGGCTGATGCCACTGCCAGAGATTATCCATTTCAATAGTACAGATAATGAAAGGGATGTTTATTTGCCTTCTCAACTATATGCTTTACACTCTGCTATAGTAAAGAAATGTAAAATTATTTGGCTTACATTAGTACTTTGAACTGTAACTGCAGCTGCTGAGACTGGAAAAATATAAGTTAATTTGTCTGCTTTAAGAGCCTAATAACCTCCAAAAGAAAGGACAGAGAGACATGGAGCTCCTGGAGTGGGTCCAGCAGAGGGTGACAAAGATGATTAAGGGATTGGAGCATCTCTCTCATGAGGAAAGGCTGAGTGAGCTGGGCCTGTTCAGCCTCGAGAAGAGATAACTCAGAGGGGACCTCATCAATATTTATAAGTATCTGAAGGGACGGTCTCAAGAGCCAGGTTTTTCTTGGTGATGCCAAGCAATAGGACAAGAGGCAATGGGCAGAAACTGAGCCACAGGAAGTTCCACCTGAACACGAGGAAGAACTTCTTTCCTGTGCAGGTGACCATGCACTGGAACAGATTGCCCAGAGAGGTTGTGGAGTCTCCCTTACTGGAGACACTCAAGAACCGTCTGAACACAATCCTGTGCTGCTCGAGGATGGCCCTGCTTGAGCAGGGAGGCTGGACCAGATGACCCACTGTGGTCCCTTCCAACCTTAAACATTCTGTTATTGGGGAAGGTTGTTTTGTTTTGGTTTTTTTTTTTTTTTTGGCTTGTTCCAGAGCTTCTTGCCATTATGGATTAGGACCAATAATTGAGCAATCCAGGATTAATTTCAGGGAGTTCAGCCAAAAAAAGCAGTTTACAAATAGTTCATGTGATAGCAGTTCAGAAAACATTTACTGTCTTGGGGACAAACAATCCTATGTAGTGACATACAGTTAAAAACATGTATGTTTAAATAATATTTTAGGTTCATGCTACTGAATTGAGGTTACTTCTCAGCTTTGACTTCTGCATTCTTCACTAGAGTGCAAGGCACTATAAGTAGACAATTGTTTAAATACAGATATGTATTAATCATACACTATATCTTAATCATCACATTTATTTTGCTATAGTTGTATTCCTTTCTTCCAGAGATACTTTTTGACTTTGCTGAAATATAGAGACATGTTGTTTAAACAAGACAGGAAGAATAGTAAGGATTTACTGTCCATGCTCTCCCTTTTTGTATGTTCCAAAGTCTTTTTCCAGTTGCATCTTTCTCGCTATTATGTAAATAATGTGTTCTAAGAGATAAGCAGCCAACTTGTGCTACAATACTCCAATAATAGCCACATCTGGTAATGCTCAGATGAGATAAAACTTTGTAATGTTTGCTTTTAAAATATGAGCTGAACAAGATGCATCAGAAGAGACAAGTTCCCATCCTTAAACCTGTGGCATGAGTGAGAAACTAATCCACTGTAAAATGCAGTAGGTACTGAGTTAATAACCTATATTTAGGTAATTTGCTACTTCATATTCTCTGATGACATATGCATGCAGGTTTTGTATTCTAATCGCTGGCACAGGTTTTGTCTTCTAATGAATGGATTAAAAGACTTAAAATATTGGTCTTGGTCTTCCCCAGATGTCATTAAAGAGAAAGGATTAGAGCATGTTACTGTTGATGATTTGGTGGCAGAAATCACTCCCAAAGGCAGAGGTAAGAAAATGCATACATGGGTGTGGTAGTACATCGATAAACATACCTGCCTCTATTTCATTAATGTTTTGAAAGCAACATTATGAACTTGCCTGTGTTGGATTCAAGGAAAAATGTTAGTAGCCTAATTTTAACAACAAATAAAACATGTGAATATGTATTGTGTAACAGTCATTCAAAATCTGTAATGAGCTGTGTGTGTAGACTACTTTGCAGCTTACATTATTTAGTCATGTCTGTATTCATTTTTATAATTGACTTAATGGTCCCAAGAAGAGTTGGAGTATGTAGCACAGATGTTTTAAAATTCATGATCCTTTGAGATGGAAAATCTGGACTAACAGCTTTAGTGTAATGGGAATGGGAAGAGTAAAGGACACAGCATACAGATAGAGGAAAAAGTGGAATCACTTAAGTCTTCTTTATATTGTTCCTCTTGGGCTCCCTAATAAACTTTGATGTTAGTGGGAGAAACATCATTCAGTTTTAAATAAAAATAGGCTTTCAAAATAACTTGCTGGAGACCTTTACTCTGAGGTCATGGCTGAGATTTTTGGTTTTAAATTTGTGGAGAAAAAAGTTGGGATAATCACACTTGTTGTGGTGATTATATCCTGTTTACTATTCAATAATCCTTTCCCTCAAACTTTCCTATTTTCTGGAGTATGACTAGGCAAAAAAACCTACCAGTAACAACAGTGTTCTCAATAGACCTCAATTTTAGCCGATTTTTAATGGGAAAAATATAGATGTGCTATGTGAAAATCAAGTAGTTTCAGTTACTCAATGTATTAACAGAACTGTGAGAACAAAAAAAGGATC
Organism: Lepidothrix coronata; assembly: GCF_001604755.1. Classification (NCBI taxonomy): domain Eukaryota; kingdom Metazoa; phylum Chordata; class Aves; order Passeriformes; family Pipridae; genus Lepidothrix; species Lepidothrix coronata. Next base: position 5,575,964 of record NW_016690195.1, read on the forward strand.
GATGTCACTGTTATGAGAGTTCGGTATTGGCACATGTTTTGTTTTGTCTTTTTGACTTTTTGCCTTCTTATTTGTGTTTCAGCATTGGTACCAGACAGTGTAAAGAAAGAACTCTTGCAAAGAATAAGAACCTTCCTTGCTCAGCATGCCAGTCTTTAACTTTGACCTTCATCTGCGTTACAGTGTTTCTGTTTCTGTATTGCATCAGTTGCGTCAGGATTGGAATGCAGTTTACATACTTAAGGATGGAAAACCATTAATTTTTTTTGTATGACAAATTGAAATTTCTTTGCACTGCATTGATTTCTTAAACTTGGTGTTATTTTAATAAAGAATTTTGTGGACTCATGGCTCTAAGGCTCTTCTCTCTATGAGTGCACTGTAATACGGTGTCACCTGTTCCAGTTTTTAACAATCTGTAATTTTATACATTTGTGAAACCTTGCTCAGATTTTCAAAAAAGAAGCGCAGTTAACAAGTATGGTGACCACGAATGTGAAAGGGTGTAAAAATTGTGGGAAATGGAATATGACATACTACTGAGCATATTCTTTCTGATGAAGAAGTTAAGACTACATGAAAGTGGTGGTGGTGTGCCTGTCGGTAACATTTTTTTAGAGAAGGAGTTGTTTGAAGGCTCTGACTTGTGTTACAAATATTTACTCAGAAATTCATAAGAGGTTGAATTCTTCAAAAAAAAAGGCAGTTTTATCTTGCATCAATAATTCTCTTCTTTTCACATTTACTTTAATTAAAGAGTCAGTATTCTAATCCACAACAACTACAATTTTCTAGCTTTGCCCATATTACTGGTAATTTTTATTTATTGGATCTTTGGAGCCTTCTGAAATTGCAGTATAATTCAGTAATTTGCCAGCATAAGTCTCTTAATGTGATGGATTTTAAATTCTTTGAGGTGTTTGATTGACTATGAAGTGGAGGAGAAGTATAAGCAGAAACTGAATGAGGAATTGGATACTGTTGTGTCTCGGTGGCTACTAGGAAAAGTTAATTGACCCAACATAAATATTCATGCTCCTAACTACAATACTCTGAAAACTGCCATTTAGAAAGTCATTCCTGTGGCAGTGGGCTGCGCCCGTTCCGTGGTCGCTGTGAGTCCCAGCCGAAGAGCCGCTCGGGGGCACCCGCGCCCCACTCATGGGGAGGGCGGCGGCTGCTCCCCCTCCGCTCTCCAGTCCCTCCTAGTCCTGCGGCTTTCGGAGAGAACAAAAACTGCTGTGGTACAAAGCCAAGTGTGCGCTGCCCGCGCTGGAGGCGAGCGGTGCTAAGCCGAGAGCATCACCTACACTGGGCTGGAGCGAAACAGCAGCGGCAGGATGTCCGTGCCAGGCTGAGTGTGCTACAGTCTGCTCAAACTGGGGAATAGCTGGGAGAGAAGAGTCTGGCAACAGCCAAAGGTGAAATTTGGCACTAGACAGGAGTCTGTATAACCAGGGCAATATCAACATCAATAGGACAGGATGTAATTGGTCATGAATACCTTTTGTCTACTGAAAACTGTAATATCACAGGAGCCAGGATCAGCAATCTGCTGAAGATATTCCTCCTGACAACCTAGGCTGTATTGTTTTAAATCTGTCTTCATGTCAGTTTGAGCATACTTGCTGCATGTCACTGTCTCCATGCTGATAAATAATGGTGGGTGTCAGATATAAGAAAGTTCTTTCTTCCACTTAAAGGTCCACCTTGTTTTTGAAAAAGTTTTTTTGCATTCAATTATGTGTCATGGATTAACCCCAGCTGGCAACTCAGCCCCACACAACTGCTTGCTCACTCCCCCCTCGGTGGGATGGGGCAAAGAATCAGAAGAGTAAGTGAGAACACCCATGGATTGAGATAAAGTCAGTTAAACAGGTAAGGCAAAAGCCATGCACACAAACAAAGCAAACCAAGGAATTAATTCACGACTTCCCGTTGGCAGTCAGGTGTTCAGCCATCTCCAGGAATGTGGGGCTCCTAAGTTATTTTGGAAGACAAATGCCATCACTACAAACATCCCCCCCTTCCTTCTTCCCCCAGCTTAATGTGTTGAGCTTGTCATCATATGATCTGGGATGTTCCTGTGGGCAGTTGGGGTCAGGTGTCTCAGCTGTGTCCTCTCCCAGCTCCTTGTGCACCCCCAGCCCCCTTGCTGGTGGCGTGGGGTGAGAAGGAGAAAAGGCCTTGGCTTTGTGTAAGCTCTGCTCAGGGATAACAAAAACACCCTTATATTAACACTGTTTTCAGCACAAATCCATAATAGCTACTATGAAGAAAATTAATTCTATCCCAGCCAAAACCAGCACAGTATGTTAATTCAGTTTTGGACTGCAACTTCATTTGCTACAAGTATGTTCTGTCTGAATTGCATATATGTAATTTTTTTCTGAGTTCTTCATTCTACACTTGATTTACCCAATACTAGTAATTGATGGAGTACAGAATGTTTCTTCACACGATCTAGCAAAATATATGCTAGCTGAGTGTGTTTTATATATGTCAAAGCTATAAAATACCATCTGTAGTCTTGCTCTTAGAGGTCTTTGCTGATGTAATATATTGCATAGGATTTTAGAAGTCTTTGCTTGATGAATGGCTGCAGCATGTCATGGACACACAGCAACTTGCTTCAGTTTCCACTTGATTTCCTTCACTGTGATGGGAGAGGCTGAGATTTAAGGTATTCATACAGTTAACTGTGGAAGGCTTGTTGTCTAATTAGAAGACATTTGAGATTCCACCTAGAACATGACAGTTCAAGTGCAATTGCTATAAGTGCAGTGTAGTTCTCTGCAGGCAACTCATACTTGGCACAGAATGAAGACTGAAGGCTGTATAAATTTTCAGAAAATTGTGCTGACCAATCTGAAGTTAAAGGTTTGACAAATAGCTCTTTCACTGGCTTCCAAAAATAAGCTGTAAAGTTCTGCCCAGAGCGGCTTTAAATGCAAAGGCGTTCAGAGACCCAGAAGGAAGGGGAGAGAGTGACTGCCTTCCAGAGATATACCAGTGGCTCTTGTCTCAGATAACACTGGCTGCTCTCTGATACAAGCAGCCCAACGCTGTGTGTTCCCCACATGAGTTCTGTCAATAACACCAGTGCAGCCTCCATTCAGTAGCTAGGCAAAAAACATGTCGGACAACATGTGCAGACCCAAATTACACTGGACTGTGCTGGTCAGAGGTATCTTGATGGATCTTCTAAGAATGAAGTCAGATTGGGAGTGATATCAGCAATGGGAGATGGTTTCTTTTTACCTGCAGGTTTATTCTCAGATGCATAGGCTAGCTTGTTCTGCAAACTGTTCTCTGCAGAGCCTCAGTTTCTACTCATTTGGTTGAGTGTTGAAAACAGTAACATTCAGGAGTCAGTCAGAACATTGTCCTGATGAGGTTTGTTTTTCCACACACTGAAAAATAAGATGATCTATGTTGTTAAAGGTTCCATACCTGTAGCATGATACAGACAGATAGATGCATTAACTGATTTTTCTTCAAAATTTCAGCATTTTCAATGTCACTAAATACATCAGTTCCTTACAGAGGCAGACAGCACACAGAACTAGACAGCCAAGAAGTGACAACTCAGAACTGATGTGAATTACCTTGGCTGTGGCCATATACTTCTTTTAGCTGGCAGCCCAGTGTATATACACTCTAGTAGCTAATTTAGCCCAGTCTTTCTGTAATCAAGTCTGCAAAAAAATAAAACCAGTTTGTACATAGACAATGAAAAAATGGGTTGGATAACAGCTAGAGTAAATTGGTATAGCTCTGGATGCACATTAATCCAAATTCTATGTGACAGTGAATTGAATAGTTCTACTGCTGTCAATGAAAGGCCAATAGAAAAAAGTTAACTTAGCCTCTCCCTTGGTTAGGCCCTGAGGGGTATGAAGTGCACAATGAACTGAAATTGGTTAGATTCTAATTTGTTTGATAATTATTTTCCCATGAGTACTTCTCCATATTGACATAGTCCAGTCAAAAAATGTTACAAACCAGTGACATCACCAAGAAATTCTGCTGGCATGTCAAACTTACTTCTTAGACAGATCATTGTGATTTTGCCATCACAAGTTTTCCAGCTGGTTTTGGGGGGTTTATTTCTCTCCTTTTTTCCTCGTTGTTCTTCATTCTTGTTTACTGCTGTAATGTTTCAGTATGGACCTTTACCACTTGGAGAATAAGTACATCTGAAATCTGCTCAAATTCAGTAAGAGTCCATTAGTGCCATTGCAAAATATTTGCTGCTTCTCATTTCTCTCTGGAGGGTCCTTTGGGGTGACAGCTCTGCAATACCTTGCCCATGTCCTCATCTTATGGAATATCTTTAATTGTAGTGGCACCTTGAGAGTTTGGCTTTAACTTACTTAGTGATTGAGTTTTCATTGGAGCAATGAAAATATCCAGTCCTTCTATCTGCTGTATTTCTTTGGCTTTATTTAAATTTCTAAGTATTTGCAATTGAAATCAGAGTTGTGTTCTACTTGGCCTGTTTTTTCTCAGCTATTCAGTTTCTAAAAGAAACAGCTGTGGCTGCAGAGCCAAATCCGTAATGACTGGAGCTCAAGATGAGGAAAAATAAATTCCTTTCCTCATAAATAATTTATACTTCACCACTTTAGTGTAATAAATTGGTTAATCAGCATTCTGCTTGAAATGACAAAAGGCCTAATCTCACTTCAGTGTATTTCATATTTACCATGGTGCTTTCCACCTGAACAGTACTATTCTTAAAAATGTTCTTTTTGCTTACCTTATGACTAGTGACGTGATTTAGTAGCAGATCATAAAAAATTTCTAATAAATCCCTGCTGATTCCTGTTTGTTGAAGTCACTAGGAAAGGGGTATCCATCCTTTAGATCATTGATCCTGAGGTGAGGTATAAAGTTGCTGCTGATAAAATCTGACAAGGGCAGAGCAACCTGGCCTCTTCTGCTGGCTGGCTCTGATCCACTGCCTGTGTACAAAGTCAGTGTAGTGTTGGGCTTTCTCATCTAGTGCGGAGGGCAAAAGCAACACAATTCCCTGGAAAGCAATGACACTGGAAATCATAGTGAAAAAATCATCTGGTTCCATGGGATCTTTGAATACAAATGAGCAGAGATAACACTGATCTTAGCTTTGCACGCTGCATTGGTGAATCTGACACTCATAATGTACAACTCACAATTTTGAAAGGAAGAAGGAAAAAAAGGAATACTGCAAGAGAAAAGAAGTTATTGAGGGCTAACACTGCTAGTTAAGCTTTAAAAATCTCCCAATGTTACTCTATTGAAAAGAAAGCTGATACAAAATATGGTTGTGATGTGTCATAATCTCCTCAGGGAGACAAAAAGAAACAAAGGGCACTTTAATCTAACAGAGAATGGCATAAAGAGTAGCTGGAAATAGAAGCCAGACAGATTCAAATTTAAAAGTACAGCTGTTTAATTACTAGGACAAACCATGAAGAAATATGGTGGATCCTTCATTTTTCAGTGCTTTCCTGAGTACAACATGTCTTTATGGAAGAACTTTCTGGAAATACAGTACTCGCCAATGCATGCTCCCTTCAGCTGGCAGCAGCTGCTCAGTTTCTTCCAGCAGAGAAAGGAAAACCAAAATACTTTCCATAAGGAGAAATGTTGCTTTAGTTGAACACAAGCAGAAGTTGTTAGCCTCAGTACCAGTGTAGCTGGGTGGAACACAATGCCTTCAGAAGCTACGATGAAAGAGATGGTAACAGTTAAGCATTACAAAATCTTGTTTTGTAACTTGGATTGGAAAACTACAGCTAATGTTTGTTAACTTTTTCACGCTATTTCATTCTGAGATAAGATTCTGCCCAAATCCTGGATCAATTTGCTGACATTTGAGTTGTTCAAATTACATTTCAAAATGCCTGTTGACATATATTTTGCAGGAGGTGTTTCATCAAATAGTCAATGGACAGAAGAGGATTGTTCTTCCTTTGTTGAATAAAGATCAGAAAGAGTGTGATCTAAGCCCCGTTTCTGCCTACTGACTGCTGTAATGATAAAGATAACTTAAAATGCTTCTTCACCATCATACAGTGAACAGAAAAACTTGATAATGAAGGAGAAAATGTATTTCTTTCCCTTCATCATACCTCGTCTTTGATTGCTGTCTCCCCTAGGCTGTATATACATGAGGTTACAGAGCTATAATCAAAATGAGTTTCGGTTTTTTTCCCCCATCAAAATTGGGATCTAGATTTCCCAATCCAAATTTTACTGAGACAATAAAGTTTGTTTGAGGCTGGCATGGATTTCAGACAGATTTTGGGAACTCAACACTTCCAATGGCCACTTGGTCTTGATACATAGGTGTATGTATAAAAACCCAAGTTTTGAAGTTTGGGGGCTATAACATAGGTCTTTTTTGCTGAATTGATTTGTTTTAAACTGGGAAAAGGGAGAATTTTTTTCTATTAAGTTCTTTTCCTAACTTTAGAATAATTATTTTGAAATTAGACAATAAGATCTGGCAAAGAGCATGAATAAAAGAAACTCATGTTTTACCAATAAGTAGAAATTCTTCTAACTAATGCTGAGGTATGAAGAAACAAAGAACAGTTTCATTATTCTCTCCCCTCAAAAAACAAACATACAAAACAACAACAACAACAAAATTAAAAAGAAATTTTTTTTGCCTTCCTAAACGCATTTGCCAACAAAATTTCATGACCTTACCTTTCCATACTATTCACTCTCGTTTCCCTAAATGCAAATCATATACATGCAGGCACAAACACACAAGCATATACATGTGGATAACTATTTTTATAAAGCTACATGCTAGATACTCAAGTATTTAGAGGATTTGAATTCAAATGCTAACACGATGCCTAAGATGCAGCTTCTAATAACTTGAACTTACATATTTTTTTTCCTTGCTAAGAAACACAAGAAAGGTGTGTGAGTCAAGCAAGATTACTTAATATCTACATACAACAGGATGGAAAGGAAGATTTCCTATTTAGTAATGAAGTGATAAATTAGCTGTATAAAAAAGAGGTCCCATTATCCTCTCCCTAATTTGTAGTTGAAAAATATGAGGAATATTGCAGGGACAGGGAAAACTGGGTTCTGGCACATATTCACAGCATTCTGTATATTAACTGACTAACACTAAGTACAGAAACACCCTAGGAAGGAGAAGCCAATGCTGTCAACAGAGAGAAGGACCCAAATAATATCCCCGGGAAATTTCTCAGCATCAGGTTAAAATCACACATTCTTCATAACCTCTAAGTTCTTTACAGCACTGAACAAACCAACCAACCTGTTTCAACCTGAGGTGGGTATTCTTCTAGGCTGACTGGGAGTTCTGCCCCACAAAAGGTCCTGTCAGCTGTCTGGGCTCCAGCATGAAGGTCAGTGTTTCACAGAGAGATGCTTAAAGGAAGCAGGATGCTGAATCATTCTCAGGGGAGCAACAAAATTGCCCACTCCAGCAGAGGACCAAACCTGCACAGTCTCCTCTGAGCTCAGGGAGATCTAGGCAGTCACTGCTGCTCTTTGGGCTCTCTTGGCCACTGCTTCCAAAAAAACTACTTGGGGTATGCTCCTTTTCAGTTTTGAACATGATTTTTTATATGCTTTTTATATGATTTTATTATATGCTTGATAAGAGTTGGTTGAATCTTCCTACAAAGGCCTCTCACCAAGATCATTGGCCTGGAAATTTCCCCTACAAGGCACATCAAGCCTTAGTGGGAATAAGGGAAGGAATTTAAGGTATGCTGGCAGACACAGCAGAGAGTAGAGCTTCAGCCAGGAAGACCTGTAGAGTGAAAAGAGGCTTTCATGAATACTTGACTACTTACTTGGGAAAGGGGTCATATTTTCTACAGGCTAGGCTACATACTTGCCTAGACTTAGTCAAACTCTTTGGACAGTGCTTAGATATTACCCAAAATAGGCACTTAGAAATACTACAAAGAAATGGAAAATGTATCTAACAGTGGAACTGCCTCTTCTCATCTAGAATTTCAACATGACAAAATTTCAAAGAGCAGAATACGAATTTGTATCAGCTGTATAGAAAATTACTTCTGAATTTTGTAGTAAGAACCTGTAATTTTTCTGTGATTAGAACTACGAAAACCCTACTTTGACCAGAATCAAACACTTGTTAAAGGTAAAATTTCTTCTGGAAATGTGAAACTTGAGGTACTACACAATTCAACAGGACTGTAATTGAGGAAAGGTACCCTTAGTTAAAAAACTATTTGTAGCTTTAATAAAAGACTTAACAGCAAGAGAGCACACAAGTAAATGAAGTGCATATCCCGTAGGAGGGAGAATTCATATTGAAAGAGAATGTATCCCTTTTACAGACAGAATGAGGTTATTAAATAGAAACATGAATGTATCAGGATGATGGAACCATCAGCCTCTGAAATGACGGAAATTGCTTTAGATATAAAAGAAAGGACACTAACAAACTTGTAAATTGTCAGATAATGTGGTTCAATATGTTTATGCCTTAATATCTGTAAAACAAAAGCATTAATTTAAAAAGAATAGTTCCCTCAAAAGCTTGATTAGTTTACTGTAGCAGAACTGCGTTGGATGTGGCAATGAAATATCTAAGATTTCAGAGGATCTCTTTAGGAAAATTAATTGATCCAAAGGAATCCAAGTTTAAAACTTCAGAGCTGAGGGTTAATGAAATTTTTAAACAAAGAAGTATTTATTCATGTGAACATTTCTTTTATAAATGATGTTTATATTATTACTAGTTTTGAAATTGCATAATTATGTTTTTAAGAAGGCAGTTATTTTTCATTAGTGGTCTGCCAATTTCCAGGATTTTTTCATTGATGCAACAGCCACACATAGGTCTGTTGTGCACTTGGGAGGATGGTGTGGGTGAACCACTCCGGCAGTTTTTATATTAAGTGTGGGTGTTTATACGCATATGTTAAAATACTTTCTTCTCACTGTGTCATATTCCCTTTTGAGTATATAGACAGTAATGACACAACCTGAATGCATTCCCAAAAGAAATGGAACTGGCTATTGTCATAACCTAACCTTTCCCAGTGTGTCATGCTAGCAGTTTTGCTTTTCTGTGTGACTGCAGATGAAGATTATTTTCTAGTTTCAGCTTTAGAAGGAAAGCTATACTGAGAGGTATAACTCTGCTACACAAATGCTTTTGACATGGTCTTAAAACCAGAGTTTCTCTTATTGAAGGCAGGTTCTGCAGGCGTAAGCGTTTCAATCCCACATGAGTAACACTGTAGAAGTGCTTGAGCTTGGCCACAACTGTGCCCTGACTCGCTAGGGACTCTATTGATCTTGGACCAGCACACTGACTCTTGGCTCGTCCTCAGATCTGCTCATCACCAGAATCCTGCCCTGCAGGCTGGACTCTGAGCTGCCTCCAGACTGCCCTGCCCCCATCCTGGCTGACGAGGTCTTTGCCCCACAACCAGCCATATCATGCTTGGCTCCGTGTCCCTTTGGGGCCTGTTTCCTGATGAAAGGTTGGGGAAATGCAGTCACAGTGTCTGTCAGATCATGGGACTGTATGATACCAGTGCCTTCTCACAAGAGCCATCCCCCTATCACCCATCTCCTCACTGCCAGAACCCACGGTACAGAGAACAGCAGCAGGCTGGCTGACTGTACGAGCAGAAGAGGAAGGGTTTAAGGGAAAATGCTTAAACAGTGCAAAGAGAGCTGGGCATCATGGCTTGGAGTTGAAGGGAAATTATATTAGTGCTGCCCTAGAATTGACTAGGTTTCCCTGTGAGAAGGGGACAAAACCTCCCTTTACCTCACGTACCGAATGAAACAGAAGCGGAGGCTTAGAGAGCTCTGGAAAATCTTACGTTAGATCACTTAACCAGCCCGTTAGATCACTTAACACGGACAAGCACTTCTCGAATCACCTCGGTGAACAAACTGGGACGCTGAGGCCGCACCTGTCAGCGGTGTTTGTTTTTTAGTAGCAACCACATTTACAGCTCAGCATCCCGACGACCACACGGGAACATTTACTGCCACGTGTGCAGCACCTTGAGACCGCTAAAGCACAATGTCCTTTGATCGCAGTTCCTCCAAGGGACAAAGACCCGGGTGGGACTCCCCCGCGGCTCGGCACAGCGGCCGCCGGTCCACGCGGGAGAGGCGGGCGTGGTGAGGCCGCCGGGGGCAGCGCGGCCCGGCCGTGCTCCGGGATCGGGACCGAGAGGAGCGGCGCGGCCGGAAGGGGCGGGAGCGTCTCCCGGGTGACGGGGCCGAGATGGCGGCGCGCGAGGCGGCGGCGGAGCGGCGCGCGCCCGGCTGTGGATGAGGGGCGGCCGGAGGCTGCGGGAGCGGCCGCCTCGGCCCCTGGAGCCCCGCGCTCTGCGGCGAGGCCTCCCCGCCGGGGCAGGTGAGCGGGGAGGGTCGGTCTCGGTCCTGCGCCGCCGGGCGCCGCTTCCGCCTTGCCGGGCAGGGGCCCGGCCTGCGCGCCTTCGCGCCGCGGGGCAGAGCCGCCCTCGCGCTTCTGCCGGGCCCGCCGCCTCTGCCCGGCTGGTCCGGGCCCCGTCCGAGGAGGAGAGGGGGGAATCTCACGGACTGGGAAGAACGTGGAGCGACGGGCGAGCAGACAGGCAGCGTTTGGGGAACTGGGAGGCTTGGCACCCTGTGTCAAAGGGCGGGGGGCGCACGTCCTGTCAGAGCTGGCAGTGGGACGGCGCTGCTTGGGGTTACTTGGTCTGAAACTCTTCATTGTTCACGCTGGCCGGCAGGTTTCATAATAGGTAATGTGAAGGTTTCTTAGCACACTTATAAAGTCTTGGGAATCTCTAACAGATCACAGAAAAATTAAGTGCTACCATCTGGCTACAGTGCTTTCTTCAATAACACTAGAGCCTAGCCTGGTCGGGAGAACGGTGGGACACTGTTCCGTGGTCGTGAATTCACAGCGTAAGTGCCTTAGTTGCACTAACTAGAAACGTTACTTTCATTTAATGAGAAATAGCATAGCTTGCTGCTTTATAGCTCTCTGGCAATACAGATGTGCATTGCAGAAATTTCCTGTAGGCCGTCTTGTAGTGTACATTCATTGTAAATAGCTGGTGCTTGCTGAGACAGCATGCATTGCAAGGTAATTTTGTGGTAGTAACAATGAGAACGTGTTAATTTGTCTCTGGTGTTCCATGTAGTTACAGAAAATTTAAGTCCAGGGTGACAGATAATGACTGGAACAGAACTGGGGTCTCTTGAACTCTGGTTCTGTGTCTGACAACTTTTTCAGTGTTGCGAAGTGATTTACATGAGTTAGTGCATTATGTAAAAGACTTGTTGCAGAAGTTGTAGTGTAGTATCATGGGACTGTGTTACTTCAGTCTCTGTTCTGCATGGTTTTCAGAAGACAGCAGCATATGTAGGTAAGGAATTGTCAAAGAATGACTATGATCAGTCAGTGGACATAAACTTTCTATTTTAACTAATGTTGCCTTGAAGAGTAGAACTTATTCTAATTCAGAACAGAAAGCTTCAAGAGTCCACATTAACAAGATTCGAGCTATATTCAGTTTCTTGGAGAGGAAGGGGTGAGATGTGGTGGTATTACTATGGTAGTTTTATGGCTCTAGGAGTGACACGTTTAAAAAAGAGCTGAAACTCTGTATGTTTTATATCAGAGTGTTGGGTGTCTAGGAGTAACTTAGGAACTGCCTGCAGTCACAAATTTTTGTTGCCTTTAGTTAGAGAGACAAAATACTGTCTTGAATTTTGGTATCTTCTCCAGCTCTTAATAGTCTTGAAATCTCTTCCTGGATTTGAGCACCTTGGATGACTTTACCTGTGATTTATAGGAGCGAGCTGTCTTTCATCACAGCTACCTCAACTGCCTAGTTAGGATGCTTGCACTGAAAGTTGGAACTTTATTGCTGAAACAACAGTCCTTATTACAGAGATATAATTAGATAAAGGAGATGCCTTCTGATCTTCCCTTTGGGTTCTGCTCCTTTGTTTAATGGCATGGTAGCATGGCTTCGAGGTTCAGTCATGCTGTTTATCTACCCATTTATCAAAATCAGTGGTCAAGACTGTGGTAGGTTCTTTTTCCACCACATTCAGTGTTCCTAATATTATGTTTCTATATAAAGAGATGAAAAAACAAGCAAACAACCAAAGAAAAAACAAACACAGAAATCAACCAAGAAGAGGGAATTTGAACCTCTGATTAGGCTATAGAATCATGGTGGCTGTCTTTGAAATGCAGGAGATGCTGGTTGTGTCTGTTAGTACTTGACTGACTGCTGTTCCTGAATCATTATGTTGCTGTTTTCAAAATACAGAATGTCTGTAGCTCTTGTAATGTACATGATTTGCAGGAGGATTTGCGTGCTTGAAAACAGGGGTTTTAGCTCTATCTACTAATTTTCATGAAATTCTATCTCCCTATAAACCTGCTTGCTCATCATCAGATTGACGTGGCCACTCTACTTTTGTAAAATTTCATACAAAATAAACTTTTAAGAAATCCTGTCCTTGCCACTGAAACCTTGCTAGGTTTCTATCAGCTGTTCTAGTGAAAACATAAAAGCACCACTTAACCAGTATGGAGTTTTCGTGCTGACAAATGTAAACACTCAAGGCCATGTTAATCTTTTGTACTAGGAAATGAACTTCTCCTTTTACTTTAGAAGGGTGAGGCGTTTTTTGTGGCTCCTTATGTAAATATGTACGTGGAGGGGAACCTTTCAGTTTCAGACAAGTTATTTTTAATCTTGATTTAGAAGCCATACTTTGGCTATTTATCTAGCTGTGTTTAATATGGGTTAAAGTCACTGATTCCAAAGTGTCTTCATGTTTTCATTCTAGAGTCACAGATGAGCTGATGTGAAAGAAAATGTAATCAATTCACAAGGCACTAGTAATTCAAGGCAGAAATTGTCTTTCAAAGATGATATCTAAAGTAAGCTGCACAAATCAGTTGGCATGGTAGAAGAACAAAGGAGAGCAGGATAGGTGCTGTGTAATGAGTATTTTGGCATCTTTTTCACTGACAGTAGTAGACGAGTCCATTAGGAGAAAAAAAGTTTCTAAAGCAATTTTAGTGCCACAAAGTGACTTTATTTTAGAATTAAATTTTGTCTGTTGAAAAACTATTTAAGTGGTATTTGTGTGTACAGTTAGATATGAAAGAGGAAGTGCTTCTCCAGGTGACAGTGTGCTCATTGTGCAGTGATGGTGAGAACCTTGCTCATTGAACCATAGTTGACTAACCAGTCCATCTGAGGATGGTCTGCGCTGGCCACTTCTAGTGAAATCAGAGGTGCCAGGAGTTCTAATGAGGCCACTGCTGCAAGCTGAAAGCACTGTAAAAATGTTTCTGTTCAATAAACTTCTGAACTTTCCTTCCCTTCATTCTGTTTCCTTTATGGATCCATAAAATGTATAAGTTGCCTCATTCCTCTGGCTTGGCTCTAAAGTGTTTAACATCTTGCTGCTGCTATCCTTTAATCCTTTCTGTGTTCATCTTTATGTGAGCAGCTGCTGTGACGTTTTACCAGTGGAAGGCAGGATGAGCTGCACAAGTCAAACTCCATCGAAATTTGACATCGGTTACAAAATTGTTGAGTTGACCACTAGTATTAATTTAATTAGGATTCATGTCTTGATTTACTTGCTTATTTATGTCTGTTGTAAGGAAAGTTCATTTCACAGTAAGTCTGATAAATGTAACACATTAGAAGCAATTTCAATAGTGGGAGAAGGAAATCTCTATCCTATTTTATAAATTGGAAGCTGAGGCATGAGGTGTGATTTGCAGAAGGTTGCATCAGGCTAACAGACAACTTCTGAATTTTAGTCCAGTGTTTCACCTTTGCCTCTATCTGTTAAGAAATGTGTTAGGATTCTTGCTGCAGCACTGCCACTTAGTACTGTGTCTCTGTCATCCTGTGTCATAGTTGACTGCTGAGGCAGTTGTAGTTCCTTTTGGGATTGTTTATCAAGGAAAGGCTTAAAAGAAAAGGAAGACAATGTTGTGGCCCTGCCATTCATGAGAAAGGGAAGATACATGGCTGTGCTTCTTTCCACTGTCTGAGAAGGATGGACAAGAAAAGAATGAAAAGCTTGTTTCGCATAACAAGTTTAGTGTAACAGTATCAGGTGAATAAGACTTGCAGTGAACTGAGGAAAATTAGGGTTCTGTGTACATCTGTATTCATACAGCTACTTCAGAGCATTGCTTACCTTTGAGAAATTTAATTACCTTAAAAAAAATCCCAAACACAAAAAACTCCAACCCCAAAAGCCACAAAAGAAAACTCAAAACCTTTAACTTTTCGGGTAGTGCTGTCCTTAGAGCAACAATGCACGTTTCAAGTGCAGTTTCAGACACAGGGGACAATGCTTGACCTGTCCTTATCTTGAGACAATAATTGGGTCAAGATTGTGTTTTAAACAGCTTTTAGCATGTTGCTAAAATGAATGCAAATATACTGCTTCATATCTTAATTAGCAGTATAAAAACTAATGTCACTATGGTTACATGATAGCATATTGTTGCCGAAACTCTGGTTGTGCATCTGACAATTTCTAGTTTACAGAGCTTAATTGGGAAGACTGTAGTCAACACTTGGAGAAGAGGTAGACAAAACAGTGCCTACTGTCTTGAATCATAGAATTATTAAGGCTGGCAAAGACCTCCAAGACCATCAGGTTCCACCCTTGAAGGGCCTAGTTCTGCCACATTTGAAGTGAAATGCAGCTCTAACACAAATATGTTAAGTGGCTGTGTGTGTCTTATTGTAACTCTGAAATCTTTGTGTGACACAGAGAAAGTGGAGAGGCACTAGTTATCTGGTTGTTGTGGGGAATGACAATACCTGTTGAACCCTGCCAAACAAGCATGCTGGTGATATTGGATGTAGTCACTCATCTATAGGAATGACCTTGGAAATGGATTAAAATGGATTAACTTCTGGTGGCTAATTCTTGTCAGCATTGGATTTCACAAGCCTGCAAGCCAGACTTCTTGTGGATTCTGTTGGGTTTTTTTCAGTTGTTTAGCTTTATATTGAGAATAAATCTAAAATAGAGTATGCAGTTTAATAAAAGAAAAAATAGAGATGAGTTGAAAAACTGGGCTTATAAATATATATGCATACATATATACATACATATATATATATATATATATGTCATTGACACACCTGAAGGTTTTTTTTTGGTTTTAGTTTTGCTGTTAGCAACCTTCCTAGTCCCTTGACTTGCAGCATAAGTAATATTGAGTCTGCAGAGGTTTTTGAGTAATGGTTTCTTCCTAAAGCAACCTTTTCAATCAATAGTTTGGATGTGTTTTTTTTTAATTAAGCATCTGTCTGTACTGTCCAGTGTGGCAGTTAGGTAGTCTGAACAGGGAAAGATGGCTTTACTCTTTCAAATATTGAGTACTATTCTATGCCTTGTCTCCTGCCCTCCAAGCTGGTAGAAAAGTGAATTCTGCTAGAGTGGAGTGAGCTTCTAAACAAGCTTCCTTTCAGAAAAGGTATTCCTTTATTTTTATTTCAGCAGGTCACCTGCTCTTCATGGTAGGTAGATAGCTTCTAGTTATCTCTTCTAAAAATAGTATTTTCTTTCACCAATTCAGTGTTAGTTTACAATAATTTCTACCTGTAGAATAGAAAAATTTCCATCTAATTACTATCCACTCTGCTTTCATTAACTTCTGTTATTTCTGAATCCTTCAAATTCTTGACTGATGCATTCTTTGTCATCTAGATATTGTCAACATTGCTCATTGTGAAAGGTAAGGAAGTGCTTGAGCATGATATGAAATGATGGTCCAGTCTTTTAAACTAAAAGCTAAATGTCTTGGATGATATCTGCTCTTGCTTCTTTGTGGGAAGTCTGGCTGCTTCCTATTTCTGTCAGATGAAGAGCTGTTACGACCCGCCCCAGAAAAAGGGGAAGGGGGGGGGTAACTCAGGTTTTTATCAATAATTCCCTTGGGGTGGATTAAAGTGAAACGACACTAAATAATCAGTGTCTGAAAACAAAGTTTATTTTAACAATTTTGTATCAACAAGTATGCTAGCGTTTTGGGTGTTGTCATAAAACAATGCAACATAGAGATAACTTTTGGAGGGGGGAGAAACTGTTTAGGGGAGAGGAAAAACAGGATGAGAGTAAGGGAAAAGAGAAGCTGAGAGTGCAAAAGAAATGGATATAGTCACTGCCCACTGGATCCAGTGATGCTTGAGAGCAATGGTCTTGATTCACAGGCGGTGGGGGAGAAGGAGAACCCAAATTCCCAAAGTCACCAGTCAGTTTATATACCCTCAGCATGCTTTTGCACCTCCCCGGGATGAGGAGTTGTTTGCCTTTTTAGGGCTTAGCACTGGAGGGAGGGATGGGCCCAACTGCCCACCTGAGGTATCTTCTTGCCTTTTTAGGGCTTAGCCCATCTGAGGCATCTTCTTGCCTTTTTGGGCTTAGCACTGAGGATATGGGCTTAACTGTCCATCTGGCGTATCTCTGTGCCTTTTTAGGGCAAAAGTCAAAGCCTGCAAACTCCTGGAATGCATAAATCATTAACCATTTCAGTCTCTGACAAGAGCCAACCCACTACTGTATCAGGTTCTCTGTGTTTTTAAGTCTCCCATGAAATGAAATAAGACAACAGTAATGTTGAAGTAGAGTTGACACGTGTCCTATGAGGCCTTTCCCCTGAGCTACAGCTCGGCAGTGTGGTCTGTAATTTGGTGGTTACTTACTGACTTAACCTTCAACTTCGCAGTAAAAGGGCCTGTTTGTTTAAGAGCCACCCGGTATGATTTTTCAGTAGCAGAAATTCCTATTCTGGACTCTATGTGAAGCAATATTTCCAGTACTGTAATTACTGCAGTGTTTAATAGTAGTTACATTATGTAGCAAATGAGCACCAATAAAAATAAATCTATGCTCCGTGAAGCTCACAAATCCCATTATGTACCTTTTTAATAAAATCCTCAGGACAGTATTGGAGCAGCCTACCTAATGATCCACCTTCCTGACTCTTCCTAACTTAAAGCCTGGAGTATAAAAAGTGATTTAAATGCCATAGCATATTTGAAATCAAGCTGTCCTTCCATGGAATACTCATGGCCTGAGGAAAATGTCACAGGGCTGCCTTCTCTTCTCACCAGGAGGTATGTTAAATTTGCAACAGAAAATGTTGTTACAAGTGTAGATGTACATAATGAAAAGCTATTTGTGAAGCCTAACCTCTTATTCTTTACTCTGACATGTTCACCTGTAGAAGAGAGAAAAGGGATCCTTGAATTGCATCAGATTATTCTGAGTCAGTCTGTACCTATTGGAGGTGATCTGTTGGAATGATGTGGTATACTGAGTATAAATTCTCTAGATTATGAAATTGTCACTGAAAAATAGCTACCAACAGGAGTGGCCTCAGCCAAAGATTTTTTTTCTGGGCTGAGTTTGCTATCATGATCCAGTCTGGCATATAAAAACCCATAGATCTGGGGTCAACTGGTGCTATAGTGCACACAAATGAACAGTCTTTCTTTGATGATGATTTTTCAGTGACACTGATTCTAAAATAAACATTGTTTATTCTCATCATACATTTCTCTCAAAATTAAAAGTAAATTTAAACAGCCAATTTTGGGTTTTGACTTAATGGCTAAATTTATAATTTGTATATGCAAGACATGCTCAAGCAAGCATGAAGTTCTCTCTGATGCTTATTCTGTTCTTTCATTGCCAGTGTTCAGTGTGACTGGCAGTGTCTGAAACAGGTCAGCTGTGCCATCACTGCAACTGGTTGCCTGCATTCCCCTTTAAAAATGTCTTTAACTATGACTTTCTCTGTGATTACGTGCTGTCTCTTTAAAGGCCATATATATTAGATACCTTGTATTATTTACATCAGTGAAATGCTCTGATAGTAGGCAGGTAGCATCTTTGTTCCAGGTACCTCCTCTCTTTTCTTGCATTAATACAGTTTCACAGAATGCTCCTTGCTTAGCAGCAGCTAAGGTAGTTGGCTTTAAGAACTGTATAAAGATGTATAATCCTCTGCATCTAACTTTTTTCTTTTGCAGGAAGGGTTTCTCACCATGGCCATAACACAGTTTCGACTCTTTAAAGTCTGTACTTGCCTGGCAGCAGTGCTTTCTTTCGTTAAAAAGTTAATATGCAGGTAAACATGTCTTATTTAATTTGGTTGCATTTTCTTTTTCAACTACAGGTTCTTACACTTCTTTCCTTCTCCCAGCACCCACCCACCAATTTTCCCAATTCTGATTTTACTAACTGCAAAACAATCAAGACAGATGAAAACTAAGTCAAAGTAATTCTTTAATTTGCATATTCCTTCAGAGTTCCAAAAGTCTGTGTAGTGCGTTTGTGAGTGTATTTTGTTGTATGATAGCTGAATGAGGTTTTCTAAACAACTATGCTAGGGTTTTAAAATAGCCTTTTAAAACTATTCCATGACAAACTAGAAGAAAAGCTGTTCAGTTAATGGCAGCATCCACCCTGTCATCAGGCAGTTGGCTTTCACTATAAATGTAAGCAATTCTTATCCTGCTTTGCCAAAAAATGGTTGCCTGAGACTTCAGATTCTTCTCCCTGTTGAAGATTCTTTCAAAAGTTTGGAGGACAGTGATGGAAACTCAGGGAAACTGGTTTTTGGGTTTTTTTTATGGTGAATAATGACTTATTTTTTGGTTACTCTTGTAAGTCATACGTAGTGTTCTTTTGAGTTGTAGACCTGTGAATGCAGCATTGTAATACTTAGAAACATTGTCAAAACCCTCAAGAGTTACAGTTGTGTGGCAGTAGAGTTCAGTAGTACAGTAGCAGAGCACCTGAGGCAGATCTTGGCACTGTGCTGTCATGAACTACTGTGCTTCTTGCCACTCTTGAAGCACGTTGTTTTACATGAACAAATAGCAATCTGGAGAAATGCATTCTCCTCTTGTGTATGATGATGACAGCTTTGCCAGTGAGGTTAAAGCATATGCAGAGTATATAGTAGACCGAAAATAACTGTTTATTTCCTCTTTGCCTTTACTTGTTCCAAAAATAAGGGGAAGCTCTCAACTTGTTGGTGAATTCACGACAGATCTAGTGAAGCTTTAAAAAGATACATTTTAATGCTTCATACAACTATATAGATGTCAACGTTAGTTTGTGATTTGAATCCCAAATTAAATTAAGAATACTTCTGTTCAAGTTCTGAAAGAAGTCAAACCACTGAGTTGATAACTTCTATATTATATGGGCTGCTCATTTCTCTAAGTGTGTTTTTGTAAGCCGATAATTGCTTTGTAGATGTAATGACAGTATTTTCATAGTTTTTTCAAATTCTGAATGAACTAAAACCTTGAAATGAACAGCTGAGAAATTGCTTGGGAGTAAAAAAAATGTAGAAAACCTTTTATTTTGTGAATAGCATTTAGTTGAAGGAATGAAAATTTAAAATCTTTCACATAAGCAAGTCAGTGGATCAGATTAATTCAGTTCACTAACTACAGATGTTTCTCCTGTTTACTGTCAGCTGAAAAGTGTAGCTTGATAAATTTTGTGTTTTTGTAATGCATCCCTGCATATGAGTATGCCTGATAACCAGCAAATGTGATTTGATTAAATGTGCATCCTAATTCATTGGCTATGAGCTAGTACTTACTTAGATTATACAAGTACCTGTAGAGATTGTGCATCTTCCTAGTAAGCATAGAGCCTACACAGAGCATTAGTCATCTCTTTAGTGAAATCTTCTTTTGATAAACGACAGCCTGCCTGAATCCAGTTTCCAGGAAATAAAAGGTATAAGTATAAAAAGAGATGAAACGTCTATCTGTTTAAACTCTCTAGTTACTTCCTCCAACTGAGAAATGTGGATGTTGCTGATTAGTAAGGAGAAACAAAACCAAGAATTCTTGTGGCATTTGATATTCAGAGCAGTGATCAATATCTGTCTAATGATGGTTGTGAAGTAGCTCTTCCTATAAGCATCTTGTTCCCTATGTAGAAGTGGAGATACGTAGCCTTTCCTCAGTACTGCTCTGTGTAGCATATTCTTTCCCATGTTGTATGACAAAAGCTTTCCTCCTACCTTCACCCTTGTTAGTGTAATGATTTTGACTAGATGAATGTTTGTTACAAGCCATTCCATTGCTGGAATCTTCTAGTTCATATAAACAGAGAATACACGTAAGTGCAAAGCGATGGCTTAGAATAGTATTAAAGATGTGTATGTTGTACAGGTCTGAAGGAGGATGCTTCCAAGCTTGAGTTTCCTTTAGAGATGTCACCTAAGTCTAGTCAATCAGAAGTCTCTACCAGAAGTCTCTAATGTGTTTGAGGAAACAGTGTTTTCACCTTCCTTTACCCTTACACTCTGTTGCTTTGCAGCTTAAAGGAATAGTTTGTAAAGGGGCTAGAATGAATCATATTAAAGCTTGAAAATTTGATGATAGCACCTGATCTTTCCTAAGGAGGAATCTATTGGGCCTAAAGTAGAAAAAATACATCTAGTCACTTACCAGCATACAGAGAGGTGATATTACAAGCAATTCAGCTAGTCTGAGTAGATGGTAGTATGTTCTATAATACTGAAACTAATGGATAGAAACTACAAATTGAAGTTTCCCAGTTTTATTCTCGTCAGTAGTAAGAACCAAAACTTAACTTTTCCAAGCTGAATAAGGTCAATTACATGTCTCTTTTGCTACAGGAGCTTAAACTCTTTGGGGAAAACATGAGTGTAAGCTATAATTTCATTCTTTTGTGTTGTAAGGTTTTAAAATATAGTGAATGTCAGCTAAGAATATTTTAATTATTATTTTGATGTTTGAATACCGTCATTAAGTAAATATCTAGGTGGTTTATCTGCAATGCATTAGTGTTTGTTTTCAATTAAAATTATTTGATATAGTTGCTGAAATGCATTGAAACAGTATTGTTTTAGTAGAAGTATGAATTGAACAAAAGCTGTTGACTTGCATAATCTTGTATTAGATTTTGAAGGAGAAAGGACTTTAGAAGGGCTTTCAAATCAAGCAGCTCAGAAAGCGATTTGCTAGACACAGCTTAACATCCAAGACAAATAGAAAAATTTCTCAGTGTACAGCAGAAATGGTTCTTTGACAAATGTGTATCGCTAGTGCTTGCTTTATAAACACTGACAATCTAAAAATTGTAACTGACTTATGCAAATAATTGAGTTAGTTTGTCCATTTTCATATTTCTCAGAAGTGTGTCTCCTCTATTTCCACTGCAGTTAGAAAAATAAATTGCACTTCGAAATTCATGTGAACACCACTTTAAATTCATGATAAAATTCCTTTGCTTAGCGGACTTTTACAGGCAGTAGTTAATACTAAGGTAGTTGAAGCACTAAATGTTTTAGCCGTGACTATTTTCAGTAGTGCTGTTCTCAGACTTCCTTTTTGTTTTTTTTAAACTTAGTGCTCATGTTTTCAGAGCTTGGAGGAATCCTACATTTTTCTTTCAGGTCTGGAAGAGGGCGAAAGTTAAGTGGAGACCAAATAACTTTGCCAACCACAGTGGATTATTCATCTGTTCCTAAACAGGTAATTGTTAAAGTGGTAGGTGATTTAATAGATAATCTCTTAACAGAGTGATTATAGCAGTCCTACAACAGCATTGGTATATTTCCAAGAAAGATATAATACTATTATATATGCTGTATAATATTAAGTATATATCTTAGCAAGATATAAAAAGACAAGTTTTTACTTGCAGATAGTATTAACTTGTACCATATACTTCTATTCAGCCTGAAGTAGAAGACTGGTCTTCATGGGATGAAGATGCACCTACCAGTGTGAAGATTGAAGGTGGAAATGGTAATGTGGCTGCTCAGCAAAATCCTTTGGAACAAATGGAACCTGATTATTTCAAAGATATGACACCAACTATAAGAAAAACTCAAAAAGTAAGTATTGCACTTTCAACTATACTTATGAAGGGTTTTCCTTGCTTTAAAGTAGGCTGTAAGTAAATCAACTTATAGAATGTGCTTGTTAGTAAAATTAAGCTGACCTGTTGAAAGGAGAACAGATGCTTGTGTGTAGTCTAACATGTCCAGTTAAAAATGCTGACTTTGAGATTTTAACAAATGTGATGCTATTTCATGTGTACATCTTTAGTCTTAATGTTATTGGAAACTTAGGAATAATTTCATAGTCTGAAGGTTCTGGGAAGTATAGTGTGAGAACTCTCTAATAGTGGAACACTGCACTAAGATGCTTATGCTCATACCCTTCCATTATTTGAACAGAGACATTCCATGTCCTAGTCTACTGAAGTCTGAGGGAGCAGCACTGCAGTTTCAGAAAACAATGGTTACTTCTTTAATGAAGTTATATTGGGAGGCTGGAATTAGGGGACTGGTATTTCAAAATAGCTTGCTCTTCAAATATCTGTTTCTATTATGGAGACAAGACAAGGTCATATCTACAGGAGCATCAACACTGTAAATAGATGCTGATTGAACTTCTGGTAATTACAAGTTTTGTTTCTATGTGCAAATCTTTCAGCTGGTTACTTACAGGTCTTTGAGTCAGTTGGAAAACCTCACAACAAAGGCTGTCAAGTACTGGAACAAGTTTCTAGAGAGGTTGTGCAGGCTCAGTCTCTGAAAGTTTTCAAGCCCTAAGTGGATAAGCCCAGATGACTTTCATCAGCCTCTGAGCTGACAGTGCTTTGAGGAGGAGGTTGGATTACAGACCTTCTGAGGCACCCTCCAACCTGAATCTTCCTGTGGTCCTATGAACTGGAGGTGATACTGGTGTCAGTTTTCTGTACGTTCAGGATCTGCAGTATTCTGCAAACTAAATTCTTCTAATGAATGATTTTGATCTCCCAAAATCTGAGGGGCAGAGGAGAACTGAGGAGATTTCTCCTTTATATCTACAGACATTTTTTGCCTAATAGAATGACCTTCAGGTTCAGAACAAAACTGGAGAAGAGTCCATGCTGTTTGAGTACTGTATACTGGGTTTATTTTAAGTGTATCTCGGGATGACTGCATGCACTGTAAAGAATATTCCTGTTAACTTGGCCTACTTACTTAGATATGAATTTATGTTTGTATTCCATCATATGTTGCCTCAATATAAACCCCAAGATTTGAGGTAGAATCTACTCGTGTTGCCACTCATCTACACTCACCTATTTGGAAATGGAACTTCAGTCAAATAACAGAGTCTGTCGTTGCTAAATAACACTGTCTAGTCCTGTTTCCTTTCTTGCATTGATACAGTCAGTGGAACTGTGAATCTGCCTCATTGGGAAAAAGCAGAGACTTAAAGTGGGCAAAATGAGGTAACTTTATGACTTGAGGTCAAGACAAGGGAGGGAAACATGATCTTAGCAACCATGTTAAATTTCACAGAATCATAGAATCAGGCGAGATGGAAAAGACCTCTGAGATCATCAAGTCCAACCCTCGATCCAACACCACCGTGGTTACTAGACCATGGCACTAAGTGCCACATCCAGTCTCATCTTAAAAACCTCCAGGGATGGAGAATCCACCACCTCCCTGGGCAGCCCCTTCCAATGCCTGATTACCCTCTCTGTAAAGAATTTCTTCCTAATATCTAACCTAAACCTCCCTGGCACAGCTTAAGACCATGCCCTCTTGTCTTACTGATAGCTGCCTGGGAGAAGAGACCAACCCCCACCTGGCTACAATCTCCTTTTGGGTAGTTGTAGAGAGTGATGAGGTCTCTCCTGATCCTCCTCTTCTCCAGGCTAAATTTGCTAATACACCTTTTAGGAGAAGCACTAGTGCATGTTTTTCAGCCAAACCAGTCCAGTATGGAGCTTTACTAGATGGTATGATAGAGAATTACTTTGCAGCTATTGAAACTGTCTGCACAGATATGCTGTGAAAGTAGCTGAGAGAGCTCACACTGCAGTGCAGTGCAGCAGTGCAGACAGCACTACCCTCAAGGGTAGTATCTTACAGTGATCTATCACAGAAGCAGGATTTCTCCAAGGAATATGTCATGTAGTTGACAGCTTTTATGAGTTCTAGGAGATATTTGATCTGTAATTCTTTGTGCCCGTTCTCTGTCTTGATACAGTCATAGGTTTCCATGTGACTAAAGAAAGAGCTAATGTAGGGAGGGGGAGTTCTTGTCTTTTGCATTTAGCATCTTTCACTTATCGGTTCATTTAGCTGTACAGCTTCCAGGACCTGACCAGGTTTGAGACACAGTGTGGTGGTGTGTAGCTGTACCTTCACAGGCACAGAGTTAAATGATCACCAAGGAATCTGTGTCGTGCTTTGATTTACTACTTTTTGTTCCTGTTTTTGAATATTTTCAGATAGTTATTAAAAAACGAGAGCCTTTAAATTTTGGGATTCCAGAGGGAAACACAGGATTCTCTAGCAGATTAGCAGCTACACAAGATATTCCTTTTATTCACCAGTCTGTAAGTATGCTCTAAGTATCGATCTTGTATTTGATGGTTAAATGACTGTTCTGTAGGGGAAGGAATAGTCTATCTAAGGTATGCTTTGTGGGGAGTAAGAAGAATACTTGTGGAATAATGTAAATTGTTTTAAAATTGAGTCTTTGATTCAAAGAATGAAGTAGTTAGTCTAGTTTTAACTAATATATTCTACTGAGAAACTTGACAGAGAAAAAGGTACTTCTCTGCTTGCAAATCTGCTAAAGCAATGACCTATAGGGCTTTTTTGGTTCTACCTAGTAAGTTACTAACAAAAGAGTGGATGGCTTTTTTGAAAGCCTCCTGTGTTGCCTTTATTTTATTATCTTGGACCCAGTTTTAACTTTCTACTTTTCCCTTTCTGTAGGGATTGTCTTCTAACAGTCTCCTAATTTTTGCTTTTTAGCCTTTGAAAACATAGTCTAGTTACCTATCAGCATGACTATTTAGCAGGAGATGCTTTCCCTCCCTTGCCCTTTGCTGTCTTTAACAGTGCTTCTGCTTTAATTAGCAAAGTGCAAAAAGGGTCTAGGCAGGAAGCCGTACAGGATGGTTGTACCACCTCCCTGCACTGTCCATAATGAAAATAGTTCAGGAAAGGACTTCTAGTGAGTAAAAGTATCACTCAGCTGATATTGGGCATACTAACATATGGATATACATGTTGGTTTGTCCATGCGGCTTCCAGAAATCTTCTACATTATCTACTTATTTAATCTGCTCAATTTATCTTCCTCTTCCCAAAAATGCACTCCAGTACTTCCTTCCTGCCTTTGTCCAAAAACCCCTTTGACAACTGGAAAACCTCACTATTACAGCAGGAAAAAAGGCAATAATAGACAATAATTAATAGACAATAAGTTGAGAAGCACTGCCATATCTTAAATACTTCTGTAAATCTTAAGCACTAAGGTTAAAAATAGATATTAAGGAAACTTTCCTGTCTCTACATCCAGGAACCACACCGATGTTTTTTCTTTTTCCATGTGCTTAGAGCTTCTCTTTTGTTTCAGCCTGAACTGGGAGACTTGGATACTTGGCAAGAAAATACTAATGCCTGGGAAGAAGAGGAAGATGCTGCCTGGCAGGCAGAAGAAGTTCTTAGGTAAGTGAAATTGATGTGACACATGTGAAAGAGTCAAATTCGTTTGCTTATTTAACACCTTTCTGGTAAGTGCTAAGAATTGTTAAACACTTCTTAATACAAATTATTTTTGTGCATCTAATCTCTATGTAACTGGCAGTTGACAGAGGACATTTTGGATTTAATCAGTTTAGTGGATGAGATAGTAGGGGAAATCCAAGAATCAGTGGAACATCGGAACAACACATTAACACATGCACATGTGCACTAAAAACCAGCCCAATGATGCCTCACCAATCCCAGTGACTTATTATGTGCAAATAACAGGTTTCAACTTGGTTAAGTAAAATACCACTTGATGTCCTTATAAAAAGGATCATAACCATGTGCTTAAAGTAAAAGTAGTTCAGGATAAAAGACGAAGTACTAAGTATATTCTTGGAATCCCTATAAGAGCTATGCTTTTCTAGCCAGCTTAACTAAACTAGCTGATAAGGCTGAATGTAAAATCAAAGTCTTGCACAAAGTTAGAGTGAATACTTCATCTATTCTGTCTATGTTCTTTTTTTCCCTTTTAAGAATGCATAGAAGGAGTATGGAGGTTAAAGAGGTGCAAATTGAGTTTAAGTTAATCACACACAATGATTTCACTTTGCAGTGACTTAGGGTTTTATCAAACTTTTATTGGTTGCTTCATCATCAGGTAACCAGCCTCAGATAGCTGCAGCTTCCTAGACTGTTCCCATTTTACTCACAATATCACAAGTACATGGCTTCAGTGGTCCAGTAGTGATAATAAAGTGAAATAAAGACGTGATATATTAAAAAAATCATTCTAGAACTGTGAATCTTTAAAGGAAAAAAGATAATTTCTGGAAAAAAAATTCCAATGAACTATTTATTTTAATGTTTTGAAAAACTTATTTTTTTCAGTCTGTGGAATAAGATGAGGGAATTCACCAGCACACTTTCAATGCAATATTCTTAATTGTTTCTGTTTAATGTCTCTGTTAGCCTTGGTCTACAGCAGCTTAACATGTGAGAAAAAGATTGTACTGCAAATATTCTTGTAAACTTAAGCATTTATGTGTACATTCTGGTCAATATATGTTTTTTTTTTAACTTCAGTACTGTTTCAGTCTTGTCTTTTGGTAATGCATAACAGAAGTACAAGCTTTGTGATATGAGTGATGTGTCTTTGGGCTGGTTTTGTTCCAAGGATAGTAGTTTTTTCCATAAAAAATAACAATAGGCTCAGTAAGGTCTTTAATCTCTGAAGTGCAGCCTACTGGGACTTAAATGAATGACAATGAAAAATGCTGCTCTTTTTGAGCTGAGAAGTAAAACAACTACTTTTGCTAACTGCAGAGGCTGCATAGTACTTTACTTAACCCTTGCCACATTTCATTACAGATGTTTTTAGGACTATCAAAAGTAGCATTCAAACTTTCAGAAGCAGGGGCTTGTCCTATACAAATTAGCTACTAAAATGATCTGGTGTATGTATATGCCAGTTTGTCTCTGGCGTGTAAAATTTGTGCAGTGGATATTTCCAGGATGGTCAAAGGTATATTGTCTGCCAACTGTCAGGTTTGTGCTCTAGAATACTTAGGAAGAGAGATCTCTTATGTGGCAATAGCAGTGGGATTTTCCCTAAACCTTCATTTTTCAAAGTGTCATGTTATTTGGTTGAAGCTATTATAAAGATTTCAGCCCATCTTTACTACTGAAAGGCTTCAGCTCAAGTTATTAATTTTGATGAAATTCCTTCCTGGCCCCACTAAAAAGTATCAAACTTTACTTTTTATAGAAGGGATGTGCATGTGTCTAAATATTTCCAGTAGCTAGAACATGATTGGAACTGTAGCTGTCTCTGTGGCATACCACTTGGTTACCTCAGTACAACTGGTCATTGTGTAAGCTGTATCCCAGCTGTGTGAAGTAAAACCTTTGTTTTATTCATGACATGCAAATGGCAATGTTTATCTGTAAATGAGCGAAGTGCCAGCTGATTTTTAGCAAGATTGATAGGAAATACCTGCTGGGTTTACACTTTCTCTTTCAGTAGACATCTGTGATATATTTAACATCTGATATTAATGTAAAACTTTAGTATAGTACTTGACAGGCCTGGCTCTGTTTTTGACGGACTGTAATAAGGAAGTGGTATGGAGTCTACTCTTAATGCTGGTCTGCAAAATGATCTGAAGATCCCATGGCCTCTCTGGTGACTCAGTGCACAAGGATAACAGTTGAAAGAAGTGTGTGTAAGATGCTACTAAATGGAGGAGAGAGTCCTCCTAACATTCCAGAGTGTTAGTGCTGACTGTACTCCAGTGGTGCTTTTTGAGAATAAAATGAGTGTGCAGAAAAAGTAAAGGTCTCCCTCAGCTAGCTGTGTCTGGGTACCTGTTGGTGCTCAGTTAGTGTTTAGAAATATCTTAAGACTAGAATAACTTTTGTGTAGTAATGGAGTGCTGATCAATCATGGAAAAATGGGCTGTGGCTTGCGAAATAGCAGAGAAGACTGTATCCTGTGGCCTCTCTGGTGACTCAGTGCATAAACATAACAGTTGAAATAAGCATGTACAGTAAGCCAAATGCTCTCTGCAAAGCATGCAGAAAGGCAGTGCTGAGGATTAGGCTACTAGTGCCTGAGAACTTCCTGTAGTCTCTTTTTTTCCCCACTATCCAGCAGGTTCTGGGCTGGGATACATTAAAATTTTCCAGTGATGGATGAATCAGTGTAGCAGATGATAAACTGGATTTTCAGTTATTTGAGTCAGTTGGAATTTGTCTGCAAATTTTAGATACCTGTCTACAACTTAAAACTTTCTATTAGCAATGAAGACTTTTTCCCAGTGGGAACAGTTAAGCTCGTGCATTTTTAGTTTATAGTAGCTATTTGTATTTTCGGGTGACCCGTTGCTCTGTCCGAGGTGACATGAAAGGTCTCTCTCATTTGGGTGTAACCGAATACAATTTCTTGGCCCGTAGAGGGCGCGGAGGCGCCGCTGTGTCATCACAGGGAAAGAAACCGGAGCTGCCGTGATCAGTGGCATTGCTTAATGCACACCTCATGTGGCTTTTTGAAACTACTGTCTCTACATATTGGCCGGTGCGCAAAGCACTTCTTCCCCTCTGCATCAGTTCAGAGGTGTGGGGAATATAAGAAAATTTGCTACTGTAAAGTGACAAATATTATTACTCTGTGTATGCTCGACTGACAGCACTGTCAACTGTCCAGCTTTCAGGTACAAGGTAAATAGTACCTCAAAAACCCCAAAACTTTTGAGTTACTGTTAACTTGGGAGGTAGATCCTGATGTGAATGACTATTTTCATTCTTCCATGACTGACAGCAGAGCAGCTTAGTAGAGTATAGGAAAACTTCTAGCCATTAATAATCAATCAAGGGAAACAAGGTATTAAATAAGTGCAGTCTGTCTCCTGTTCAATACAAAGATAATATGTAGACTTTGTACCTCAAATATTTCCAAGTTTTGTGTGCCCAGTTTGTCCATAGTTGGAATCTACCAGAGAAGGTTGCTTCAGGTGATGATACTTTTTAGCTCTATATGTTTTACACACCTAAGTGGATGTGCTCAGGTAATGTAGATACATTTAAATTTAACTCCCTCATCAGTTAGAATTCTTTATTCTCTTTTAATAAGCAGTTCTTTATTCTTACTAAAACTGTGTTAAATTTCACCTTTTCAAGTTAATGAAGCTTCATTTTTAAAGTCCTCTTGCAAGCAATTTAGGAATTTTTTCCATATCTAATAAACTGAATCCAAAGCAGGAGTGACTTACTTAGATAATACTGGAGAGAGCTCCAATGTGTCACTTGGAGTATGGATCCAGTTGTTGGTCCTGCACCACTCAGTAATGTGTTCTAGCTGAAGCAGGGGAATAAAATGAGTGAATTTTTCTGGTGTTCTTTCTTTCTTTGCTGTAGTCAGCTATGTATTTGTTGGAATTGCAAGACAGATTCTTTGAGCTAAGAGAGTGATGTCTGGAGTTTTATAACAATTATAATAATGCTAAAAGGATACCCAACTGAAGACTTACTATTTTTTTTTATTTCCATAAAGACTATTGTTTATATTTGTAGCAGACAATAGTGTACAATACAGATCCTCAACTCCTGATGGGGAGTATTGGAAGTTACCATCTCATCTGATCATGACAAAAATGTTTGCAGTACTTGCATTACAAAAGGGGTCACTACTGATGCTTCTGCTGAGGGAAAGGGGGGACACAAATCACTGTTCTAGACAAGTCAAAGTGGTTTGGTCTGAATTTGAAAAGATGGGTGCTCTTGCTACTGAAAGCATTACATAGATTTTTATTTTTTGCATTAGCCCTTATAACTGTCCTAAACTCTCACTGATTCACTTTGAGAATTTAGTGGCTTTTAGATTACTAAATAATTGAACAAATATTACTGCCTAAGACCAAATTGGATGAGGTTGGATATTAGAAAAAAGTTTTCACCCAGAGGGTGGTTGGGCACTGGAACAGGCTCCCCAGGAAAGTGATCACAACACCAAGCCTGACAGAGTTCAAGAAGCATTTGGACAATACTCTCAGGCACAGGGTGTAACTCTTGGTGGTGTCCTGTGCAGGGTCAGGAGCTGGACTTTGGCGATCCTTGTGGGTCCCTTCCAACTCAGGGTATTTTATGATTTTAGGTTAATTTGAAAAGAGGACTTCAGCACCATAAAAGAGTAATTGTTCTGAGTCTAACAACAGTAGACTGAAGCTCTGTTTTTATTAGTTATAATAAACTATATATTGACAGAAACTTAAGGTATGAAGTCCTTATCCATAATGAAAATTGGATTCCTGTTATTTAGCGGTTCATGTTTTCTTTAATTGCAGACAACAGAAGATAGCAGAAAGGGAAAAAAGAGCAGCAGAACAACAGCGAAAGAAAATGGAGAAAGAGGCACAAAGGCTAATGAAAAAGGAACAAAACAAAATTGGTGTGAAACTGTCCTAACAGAAACCAAACATCAATGGCAGTGCTGGTGAAAAGAAAATTTCAACTTTACAACATACATATGGGTATTGATTTAACTATTTATAGGACTTCAGCGCAGTGCTTGGTTTCAGTGCATTCTTCAGATCATCTCGGAAGCCAGGACTTTCCCAAAATATCTTGAACTACTAGTACATGGTTCTTAAAGGAGAAAAACCCCGCAGAAAATCATGCCTTGATGGAATGTTTCCTGCAATAGTTCTATTCCAGCACCATTCCTTGGAGCAAAAGTGATTGACAAGGACGTTGATTGAAAAACACTTAATGAACAGCTTAAGCCTAGGGAAAAGAATGTAAATATTGAGTGGTGGGAAATCTACTGTATTGTCTGTGCTTACCTGAAACATGTAATTAAACAGTTTTAAAGAACCCTTTGCTTCCTACCTGATAAAAAATGTCTGCTTTTGCCTTTTTATCAATGTATTTATAAACATTTCACAGTTTTTCATGGGAGATCATATTGACCTGTGCAGGAGAAAATAACTTGTTATGGATGGCCTGCAACTCAGAGTGTGCTCCTGGTAGGTTATGCAACAGTAGAGCACAAGTTACAGCTGAACACTAAAAGTGGATTTCTTGTCACTGTCACTTGCAGCTTCCTGTGCTCCCTTGTTCATTTACATGTGACAATGCAATGGCTACCAGCAGTGGCATCAATATACAAGAGTGGTGCACCTTTTTTATAAAGGCTGATGTGAATGTAAGGGAGTGTTTTAAACACTTGTGTTGGTAAATTTGTATTTCTGGCAGAAATTCTTATACTTCCTACATTAAGGAAAAAAATCTTCACCCCTTACACTCATTGCATAGGTAGTGTAGTTGAGAAAAAAAATCATGTCCTGCTGTTAAAAATGCTAGTGTGAAAGTTCAATTACAAGCACTTCAAATTCCATTTTTTTGTACACTTACTGTATGTATTTACAGTAGAATTCCCGGGTAAAGTATGCATGGTAAATGTGCAGCAGAAGGCAACAGTGCTTTAGTGAAGAAGAGAAGTTCAATGTCTGCTGGAAAGAAGTGTGTAGGAGGAGGGGGCTCTGTGTCCAGCCCAGTACTTTGGTGGATGCCTTTTCCACTGTTGTGCAGATACTACTATCCTGAATTCATGGGTTGTATGGATTACTTACCTTGTGATAGAGGAGTGAAGTTAGCACATTCTGTGCCTGAGAATTTTTTCCTGTGCCTGCAGGGAACAGTGAAGTTCTAAGAGAATGGGAAGGGATAGGGGGCCATGTGACTAGATCTTACCTGCCTAGACAAATAGAATTTTTAACTAAGTTGTAGTGGGTTCTGGCACAAGTTTTGCTTAAGAAATAAGTGATTGAGAAAACAAGATAGTAAGAATTACTTTTAATGGCCTCAGTCATGGAGAAAAGTTTTCAAAAATGTTTTGTATGCTTGTCATGTAGCTTTAAATCTTGCACAAGTTGAGTGATTTGACAGCAATTTTCAGATGTTAAATTTTAGAATATATTTAGAAGGCAACACTGCTGTGCGTATTTTCTGCACAAGTGTTCTGGCTGGAGTAGAATGAGTTACTTCAATGCAGACTAAACAGCAGTATGGCAAGTAAATCTGCTCCCACTACACACCTCCAAAGTATTTGACAGTGGATAGGAGATGAGGAAGTTTATGAATAAACTTCAGTAACGATCTGTGTTTGTCCTTTTAAGACCACTGAAGAAGCAAGGAGGTACCAGTCATAATTCTTTCACTATTGCTGACACAGGGCAAGAAAACTGACTTATCTGCTGCCTGTTTAAGGTGACACGTGTTGGAAGCTGCATCTCATTTTTAAAAAAATAGCGCTATTTTTGAGACAATGTAAAGTAGATGCAAATCAATACTATTTATTAAAAATAGCAACAGATGAGCTAGTTAATAAGTTGCAAACAAAACCCCTGAATACATCATGTAAGCACATCTGATTTTTGAGCCTTCAGCCGTTTTAAAAACCTTTGGGTGCTGCCACCTTTCTGCATGTCAGTCCTCCTGCATTGCTTTTCCCTTCTGCTGTTACTGCTTTGCTGTTCTTTTGTCTACTTTCCCATACTTAAGCATAGCTGCTCTAGAGATTCCTCCCATTTCTGCTCTGTGCTGACATGAGGGAGGGCACTGGTCTCAGAGGAAGTCTCTTCCACGGTAACAAGCCATGTGTTGTTATCTGTTTCATCTTTTTTCTGTGCTCTCTCTTCTTTCCTTCTTCCTATATCTTGATTTTTATCCTCAACAAACATGAGAATACTTTTGGTAAACTTATTGTGAAGCTGCTGTGCTGTCTTTTCCATTGGTTTGGTTTCCTTGAGGGATCTGTACACCCACTATGTACACTTGTTTTCTTTCCCTCCTGCTGCCATAGGTTCTTCCTTTTCTCTCACTTTCCACCTTACCCATTCTATGATTCTGTGAAGGGTACAGGTGAATCTCTGGTGGCAAGGGGGTTACTGCTTGAGTCTCAGCTTTCAGCAGCTTAGGGGCATGTTGGGTACCTCTTGAGGTGCATATTAAAGAAAGGCTTTTTTTGTTCCTGGGTTAGAAAGAAAGTGTTTATTGGGATTATAAATAGATGTCCCTTCAGCCTGGGAAGGAACTGACTTGGTTCCTGTGCTATAAGCCTGAATTCAATAACACATCTGCTATTTTACCCTTAACCTGTGTGCTGCGTGTCATCCCCACCTGCACATTTTGAGACAAGACTTCTGGTGTGAACAGGTGTGGGTATGAGCATCTTCTAAACTCAGAAAAAAAGATGGGAGTTTTTATTGAAGTGCTTGGAGGCTGCTGTCCTCTCCTAGCTACTCTGTACAACACCAGCGGGATCCAGGTGAGACATGACTAAGACTAAAGTGTAATATTAGAGGGGAAAAAAATTAGGATGGTGTGTTTTTAACAATTGGCATATCCTCTATAGATTGTGGAACAAAGCCCAGTTTTTCCCTGAAGTCTGGGACTGGAGCATTTATTATGGTACTTTTAGGCCTCTTCTTACAAAGGGCTCCTTAAGCTGTCTACATCCCTGAAGCCGGAGGAGGAAAGGTGGAGGTTTGGATGCGAGCTGAATTTTGGATAGAGATCAGAGCAAGGACTTTTTACCAGGAATGTTGGGAATTCTGTCACCTCTTGCTGAGTGCAGTTAAATGCCTTATGAGAGCTGAGCAGACTGAAAGATATTTAAAGACGGGAAGAAGCTTTGATGTTATGCTGGTGTTAGTCTTATGTCTTAAACAGCGCATTTAAAAACACTTAAAAACATTTAAAAACATTACTGCTAAATGTAGCCTGCCCAAAACATGGTTTGAAATTAGTTTGGCCTATTGACATTTTTAAGTGTAGGTTTGTGCTGCTTTGTTGCCTCTTGCTGCAAATGAAACCCACATAGTTGCAGGTGAATGCATCTCCTAGAACTGAAGATTACTTTTTCCTCTGAATTATGCTCCATTTCACGATCCCTCAAAGTGAAGATCACTTAAACAATAGTGGCAGTAAAAGAGAAGTCCGACATTGTAACATCATGTATAAAATACTGCTCTCTTGGCCTTGCACAGACATACTTCGAAGTAGGAATAATAAGGCATTTTCTGTAATATGTTTCAGTCCCAAGAGGAGATATCTAGGAATTAAAAATTTCCATGGTTGTGTAAAATTTACATTAATCCCTCTAACTATTAATTTTGACTCTAAGTCCATATAATTTAAAAGCTTTTGAAAGTGACCTTTGAGCAGTATCCATTGCAGCAGTGTCACAAGGCAAGCCAGCTGGCTGCAGGCACCCAAGATGGGAGAGCACGGAAGAGGAAGTTACGGCAAAGCAAGCACGATGCTCTCATGTCCATCTCTGTGAACTCTTGGGGACTGACTATTTACATCAAATTATCTGTTAGATTTCTCTTAATTAATGTAATGCTTAATTAAGCCTCTGGAATCTCTGTTGCAAACACATAATAATTCACAACCCAGGCATCACAGGGACATGAAAGGTGCCCAAGTTGCCTGTGTAAGTGTCAGTGCATATCACCCTCTTGAGTGTTGCAAATGCTCCCTGTACATTGGCCAATTAATTATATTACTCCTTTGTGAATTACTCATAACTCCCTTCCCAAAAGCTGCAGAGCAATGTACTTCAGTGTCAGGCTTCACTGGACCCCTTCTGCTCTGGGTTGCACAGGGAAATACTACCCTTGTTTTGCTGAAGGGGAAAACTGGAGGCCAGTGAGGTTTAAATAGCCAGAGGTGGTGTTGAAAGCTTGGCTGGAGTGAGAGAAACCGCACTGTTTCATCTGTTGGGTAGTGTTCCCCTCCTCTGATCTATCCACAGATCTCAGGTTTTGGACATGGAGAATAGTTTGATGGTCACAGTGTGCACACTGAGAGTGCATGACTGTCAGCTGGGTTAAATGAGGCCTCCTGGACCTCCATTAAATGCCAGAAAGACTGATATTGTCCTGGGATTGCCTCAATGAGAAGTTCCAGGTTTCTGGCTGATCGCATTGGGTTAAAGATTAGGTCACATCTGTGAATGCAGCCTCGGGTGGCAGAGGGTGTGGTGTGTGCATCTACAGACCGACTGGAGCCTTTAATGAGCCTGGCTGAGTGCTTACACTTGGAGCTGTACTCAGGTTTCCTCAGTCTAACTGTTTCACTGTTACAGGACCTGATAGAGTACTTCTTCCAGCTCAGGCTGTACCTGACAGCTCAGCTGGGATGGGCTATTTTCTTATATCTTTGCTACAGTAAAACTCTCACACGTTTGACATTTCTATCATGCTTTACTTAATTTTGTGATTATAAAGATAATTTACAATTAAGCAATTAAATAAACAATAAGTTAAAACACAATACATTTATACATAGTATTTCAAAGGGCTCAAAAGACTATCCGGTTCCAATACATTAAGACTTTAAAACAACATTAAGAGTCAAAGTGTATCCACGCCTATACTTACCATTGTAACAAGTGTGAAGACTCCCAACAGTGTACATTTTTGGTTACAGTCCCTGTATACGCACAAGACCAGTGAAATGCTCAAGCAATTGCACAATTGAGAAGAGCACTACACAAGACAGGCACAAACGATGTGCTGGAAGCTGCCTGGGGAATACGGGTTTTACCTCTAAGTGGAATTGACACTTGGGACAACAAATGGAAAGCGCTAGCATGCTTTCAGGAGCACAGGTGTGATACCCTACGGGGAGTGAGTCTCCATGTCACTTACTTAACACTGTAGTTTCACAGATGTTTCAGGTTAGTGCTGTTTAGAGAAATACCCCACCCTTCTCTGGCCATTTGTCCCCGTGCACATCTCACGCCATCCTTGAACCAGTGCAAAGTGCTTGTACATCTGCTGAGTGAAGCATCCAGAGAAAGTGACTGAGCTTAATGCTAACTCAGCAATCGGACATAAGGAGCACTAGCTATAGCTCCTGATTTCCCTGGTCATGTTCACTGTGCAGATGCACTGGCACAAGAAAGACACCAGCATAGGGGAGGGATCCGTGCCTGGGAGCAGGAGGAGTATTTCTGTAAGCAGCAGTACTGTTAAAAACATCTGTTAAAAACATCTTCATCTTTTTTATTTTGAAACAAGGAACATGTTTTTGAAGTGATTTATAGTGCAAATCAAATAGTCAAAAGCAAAATGATGGACTCTGCCAGAATATACAGTAACTTTTTATAATCTATTTCATCCCTCCTTCTCTCTGCCATAGCCAGTTAGTGCCCAGGGACAGAGTAGACTTTAGGTTTTGATATTGAAGGGTGTTCGGCGTAAAGAGTGCAGGGCCACCAGGCAGCAACCACGAAGCAATGCTCCAATATTGTAAATAGGATCTGTTCCTCCTCTCTGAGTACTCAAAGCCCACACAATAGTTGGTACAACAGGGGCTGCTACAGCCAGAAGATCTCCAAGGAGACTGCTGCTCCAGTATCTCCTCTTTATTCCTGTATTGACATACTCAAAGCCTTCATCATCATGAGGTTCTGTAAAATCAAGTTCTTTCATGAAACGATTTTCATTAACTCCGTGCTCCACTTTTCTGCATGGAGACTCCATGGGAGACAAAAGGATGGCAGAATTGGGATCACTTGGAGTTAAGTCCACTATGATACCAGAATCACTGAAGCTTTCAAGAGAAAATTCACCCAATTCCTTCAGTGAAGAAGGTGGGCTTAGAGGGCAGGTATCTTGAGCTCTGAAGATGTTTTGAATGAGCTGCTCCACATCTAGGCTATATGGCACCACGTCAGTCTGGATGGCCTGCTCCACCATCATATTGTTGCTTTTCTCTGCTTCCTGGCAGTAAGTTAGTTTTCCGTCCAGAACGATTTCAAGCATTTCTTTAGTTACAGAAGCACTGAAGTGAGCAGGATCACTCAACTCGGAGGTTGTGGTGGTCAAACTCCCTCCAGATGAGTCAGTCCCATGAGCTCTGTCTTCACTGAGAAGCAGCTCACTGTCTGCCACTTCCTCCAGAGTTTCTTCCTCTGGGATGAGGCTGTCTGGCACAGTGGCACACAATGCTAACGGCTTCCCCTCTGAGTCGCATGTGTATTCCAGGCACTGCTCATCCCTCACAGAGTGGTTTTGAGCAATCTCCATGCTCTGCAGCAAAGATTCCAGTTTCTTGTTTTGAATGTTTATGTCTATGAAGTATTTCTGAATTTTTTTGTCCTTCTCAGCCAAGCTGTTTTTCATGGTTTCAATAACCTGCTTGAGTTGTTTAATTTCACTTCTTGCTTCCTTTAAGGCAAGCTCTGCCTCCACACGATTGCACTCTTCCTCAATCCAGTCTTCCCTCATCCGTCCCAGTTGAGCTTTAAGCTCTTCTATTTCTGTTTCCCTGTAGCAAAATAAAAATGTTGTAACACTTCTGCTGACTGATCAGTTGAAGTCATCATGAGGCTTCATCACACAGGCATGGCTATGCTGCAGAGATGCTCCAAAAAGGAAGGAAATTCCTCCAGGTGCTATTTGCAGCCACCTCTGAGAGAGCCAGGACATGCTGGTTGATTGCTAATCAGTGTCACTGGCCCTGCCACACAACCAACAGCTTTGTGGGCTGTGCCACATCTCAGACATTTTGAGGCACAGGTGGTCACCTCTAGGTCAGGTGTAACCAGTGCAGTGCTTAACATCTCACCTACTGCCTCGCCCTAGAGGAAATGGGAAACAGCTGCCGGGACTCATCCACCATGCCTGCCAGCAGCTTTTCAGGTACAGCCAGAGCCAATGCTGGCCTCAGACAGCCAGGTGGGTCACGGCTGCAGGCATCTGGCTTGCTTTTCCCAGCATGGAGCCAGAGCCTGCTGCAAGCAAGTGGGGTGTGGGGGCCCCTATCTGAGTTGCAGCCCTTGCAGATGCTGAGATGGACCATATGGGATCCTGAGGACTCTGTCTTGGGCCTCCATTCACACTGCCCTTTGTACCCCCTTGGATTGTCTGTGCTGGAGACCCAGTTCTCAGAGTGCAGTTTTTGTTTACACAGTTTTTGTTTACACATCTGTTGCTGTGTAATGCACATTGTCACTTCTTTGTCAACATCCATACAAAAGGTTATTGTTAAAAATTCTGTATATAAGCGACAAAAATACAAGCGGGCACACTGGTTTGAGTGTGAGGGGAACATTCACAGTCATATTTCACTGAGAGAGGCAGAACAGGACACTAAGGCAATATATGCTGGCAGGTAGAAACTGTTCTATGTATAAAAGGCCTCAGTGCTAAATCAGACTTGTAAAAAGTTATCCTTTGAAAATATTAAATTATGAAAGTTCCAAAAAGGGAGAAGAGACAGCTATATTTATAACTGAAGTGCTTGGTATGAAACTTGAAACACCTGAAAACAACCTAATCATAATGATCATATTTCAAATTTCTTAATGGAAACTTTATGTGATCAAGAAATGAGTAAAAACATTCAGGACTCCCACCCCCAAATGTTCCCAAATAAATCTTTCCGACACTGATTTCTGAAGTGAAGTTTACCTTTCTTTAAGTTTGCTCTCAGATTCTTTCAGCTTGGTTTTCAAATGCCGTACTGCCACTTCTTTCTGCTGCAGAGGAGTCAAATACTGCTCTGGATTTTGTGGTTTAATGCTGTGATTGTCACCACAAGAATTGTATCTCCCTGATCGCCTGAAAAAAAACCCAAACAAACCATCACATAACATCACTCCTACAGTTCTTAAGTCTTCGCAGAAAGAAAAACATCCCATTGACTGATAAATGCAAAGCTTGACTCATTTAGGGCTTCTCAGTGTCCATACAAGTGACTCCTCTGGCAAATCAAATTACTTGAATGAACAGCAGATCTGAGGCTATAGCGCAAAATGTACTATATATGTACTTGGCTTCAGTGTCATTACATCAAATAAGACTTTAAAATAACTAGCCATCCCTTCACCCAAAATGGATGGTGTGTCCAAGAGCAGACAGCTCGGCCCCTGGCAAGGGCACCCAGCTGCAGACACAGCCAGGAGAGGCAGCACAAGGAGTTCAGCTCTGTACAGGAGTTAAGAAGCTGAGCACGCTGAAACCTACATTCATCCCATCTAGCTTTAGGTGTGTGTCTGACATGCTTGGCTGTTAAGTTGTCTGATAGAGAGACTGAGGGAAACAGCAGCA
This sequence comes from Lepidothrix coronata, assembly GCF_001604755.1. Lineage (NCBI taxonomy): Eukaryota > Metazoa > Chordata > Aves > Passeriformes > Pipridae > Lepidothrix > Lepidothrix coronata. Next base: position 5,615,177 of record NW_016690195.1, read on the forward strand.
GCATGGTGGCAATTTCTTCTCTGCAATACGTGTCACGTGTTCTGGCAGGTATCTGTGCTCTTTCCTGTACAGGAAACTGCACTCCTTAGGGAGGCAGGCTGAATTTTCACCCGAGTGTATCATATTTCCTGTACTACCCCACCCAACTCTCTTCAAAGTGAAAGAACCCTACAGCAAAAGAACCAGTAAATTCTCATGAGAACTGATGACATGAAAACGCATGAAGTAGCCTGCCTTGGAGTGAAAACCAACTGCAAAGGGCTTGGACTTACAGTAAACTTGAATTTTACAGTGGTGAAACAATAAAGCTTTTACATGGTATGGAGCACCAAGTTGACTCTCAAGCCAGCAATAAGAGGAATCACACCTATGCTGAGGAACAAGGTCATCTGCGCAACAACTCCTACAGCTGATCCCACACTACAGTGTAGAGAGGGTAAGTCAGCGCGATGAACACCGGGAGGCTGAAATACAGACTTACCTCATCACTGGGCTGCTGTCGCTTCCTTTGTATGAGCCTGAGTTGCTGCTGCTGGCTGAAGAAGCCCTGTAACTCTGATGGATATTAGCAGGATTCAGATGGGTTTTGCACAGTGTTGACGAAGGGTCCTTTCCATGGGAAGCAGGTGGGCTGGCTCCAGACTTGTAGGATAAGGATCCGTTATTCCGACCATAAGGGCCACGACTGGAAGAGAACCGAAATGGTGAAAGCATTATCCTCATCACAGAACCCATTATATGTCTCATTTTACACACAAAGTTCTCTAAACGCTAAACCAGAGAAATAAGTGAGTGGCCGGAAGGAAATAAAGTCCTGATGTTATCAGACAGAGCATGTTCTTTCACTGACTAGGGTGGTCTCAGTCTGAATTACGTGATCTAGGGAGACCTCAGCCATTTTCACATTTCTCTGTGGACAGCACAGTTCCCAGTGACTCTGTCAGATCGTCCATGTTCTCTGAATGTCCTTTAAGTAATGAGAGGCCTGTGGTCTGGACTAATGCCAAAAGAACCACACTTCAGCTTTCCCTGGCCAGGCCTGTGGAGTGGTGCCTGCATGTGGAGGATTGCTGTAAGGCTGCTTTCATGCTCCTCGGCAAGCAGCCTGAGAGATCACAGCGTGCAGTGAAAACAGATTTTGTTTGGGCCACTGTTCTTTTCTGCCTTTGGCATAGTGGGTGCTTCATCTGTCATGGTCAGCTATTCATTCGCTTAGATATGGTTTGAACTCCACAGAGAGCAGGCTGAAATAGTATTAAAATAGACAGTAGGAAACACAGCCTTTTCTTTCTTTCACCCAGTTTTTCTCATACGTATCTACCTTCCTTTTCCCACTCTTTATTAAATAATCTATCAACTGTGTTTGCTTGAAATGAGTTGGTACCCTCACTGCCTGACAGCTGCCCAAGGGCCGGAGCACTCTGAGGACAGCTTCCTGGGATGCATTACTCTCCTGCCTCCTTGATTTGTCATCCTGCACTACTACACTGCTTCCTTCATTCTCCGTGGAAGTTGTTCTTCTAAATGGTAATTAAAGGGCAGGTTAAAAAAAAAACCACAACAAAACCCCTAAAACAAAAACAAAAAAACCCACAAACCAGAAAAAGTTAAATCCATTCAGCGAAAGAGAAGACTTCAACATAAAAATTTAAATACCACAGAACTATGAAGCAACATCTCTTCTTTAAATTGTTTCACTTGGTTTCCTTCCTTCTCTGAAATGGAACAGTTTATAAGGAACAGATGGTTGAGTGGCTGCTGTGAACCTTCATCACACTGCTGTGGTTTGGGTGATTTTATAATTATTTTACTATGAAATGCAGGACTGTGGTTTGTGACAACACTGAAATGTTTCACAGTGAGTTAAGTCAAACAGTTAAAAAAAAACATATTGCAAAGGAGATATCTCTTTCTACTTAATACAGTGTATCATCAACTCTGGTGTGCAGCAGAACTTGCACAGGCTGCTTAACACAGCAATGTATCTGAAGGAGCCTTATTAGAGAGGACTTCTGTCCAATGAAGTAGGTCAGTATGCTCTAATTTAAAGTTATATTAAAATGCAAAGTAGTACATGAAATGATACATAATCTTAGTGAAAGTAAGGTGATTAATCTTACTGAGGTAAGGTGATTTTAGGGCTTCAGATTATACTTAGTACCATTTTTTTCCCATAGCCAGTAACTTTACTTATTAGATGTAATCTAGAGAGAGCGTAAGTAATGTTTATTTTTCTAGCAGTCTCATGATACAGATAGGAAACCACTCATTAAGCATCATTCTGACAATCTCTGTATGCTGGGGCACATTGCAACCATGAAGACGTCTGTGGGACTCAAGCATACGGGTATCCCGCTGCCGGTCCCAGGCTGCCTGCCAGCTCTTTCACAAAGGGCAGGAAACCAGTCCTGTCAATTTGAACTCTTTCCTCCTACTCCACAAAATATAACCAGCAGGGATTGCGGGGGCAGAACACAATGTGTGCTGCTCCATCCCAATGCCCCTGTATTCGCAAGCTGTCTGAATTTGCCATTCACACACGACAGGGAGAAATCTTACAGAAATCTTTCATGAAAGGTTCATTTAGAAACATGATTTAAAAAAAAAAGAATTGCATACAGTTGTGGTTATCTAAAGGTTGGGCAAGGGTATTTCAGAAAAAAACCCCAACAACCCAACAAAAAACCATCAAAGGCAATATTGTCTACTTCTTCCTAAAAAAAATGAGATCATGATCTCAAGGGTGTATGCCAAGCTGATAATTTATGGCAGAGATAAAACAAAGTGATAAGACCAAAAGGTTTAGATTAACTGGCTACAAGTACTGCTGTTAACTAACATAAACCCAGTTGCTCTCTCCTCTACTGCAGCCAATGCCTTCTCTTCCTTACCTAGTTGTATCTCCTATACTTGTTTTGAATACACAAAAAACCCCCAGTAGTCAGCTGATCTGGCATATGGACAATTTTTGTGCACCAAACACAGAATTCTCCTTTCTTATTTCACAGTTCTCATCAGTGTGCTACCCAAGAGCCTAGTCCTACCCTGACTGTTTTAAAATGCAAGACCTTACACAGTAGTCTATCTTCATACTGGCAATATTCAGTAAAAATTGCTTTGCTTACTTGCGAGAAAAAGAAGATCTTTTGCTTCCAGCAGCAGACATATGGACTTCAGGTGCTGAAATACTGCCCGTGCTGCTTGAAGAGCTAAAATCAGCTTCACTGCCTGGAAAGGAAAAGGGAAGAGTAAAAACATGATGGAAATTATAACTCAGATTGTTTTCAAAATAACAGTGAATCACAAGCATCCTTCCTTTGTCTGTTCTGGGTGAATTTCAGAAGTTGCATGGATTTTCAAACATCCCTGAGGACAAGCACTGGATTTGTTCCAGATTTTCAGTATTTCTTCAGAACTGACACTTCAACAAGAACAGAAGAAACATTTGGACACAAAACCCTCACGCTACAGAAGCCATTTTAGGACTTGGATAGGAACACTTGTTGTGACAACCTGTTTGTTTTCTCGCAGCCATCAATAGAAGAATGAGGCTGTTCACGTGGTTCCTTAAGGAGCACAGTGATTATAAACACACAATTGTAACTGGATATTTCTCATGCTTTAAACCATACAGAAACACTGCTTCCTGCTTCTATTTTGGTTTCTGAGATGACATACACATACATGTATATAAGTATAGATGAGCATAGGCTAACAGGGTATTCATATATGTATGTATACACACGTGCAGGTTTCATGTAGTGCAGAAGCATAGTGAGGCAGTTCTAATAACTTTAAAATAATCCAAAACCACATGTAGCTCTCAAGTCCTTCTCAGTTACTAAGTCATCTTTCTGATGACTGATTTTCTATGCATCACGGTTTTTATTTCCCAAGCTCTGGCATGTACAAGGAAAACTGCTCTCATTTTGCTAAGGTCAGTAGTAGGTAGATATACTAAGAAAGTCTTACTCTCTGGAGAAAAAAAACAACACCTCAAAGTTAGAAATTTTTTCCAGTCTGTCACTCAAATGGCAAATGTCCTAAGCCATACCCCAGTCTCTTGCTGTAGAGCCACAATAGTGAATGGTGACTTCAGCCGAAGGGATGGAAATAACTTTCCAACATCCTTTAAGCAAATAATCAGGAGGAGCATCTCTCACCTGCGAATTTCTGGGTGCTGTCCCATGCACAAATATCCCCAGACAGCAGCTGCAAACTTACCATTTTTGCTGTCTTTTCCATATAGGGGAGATATAGCTGCAGCTACCACCATCCCCACTGTGGCAGACGGACCTTCAAGTGCTCAATTTCTCTTAAATTCTTCGCAGAGCTGATGGTGATGGGCGCATCTTGCACCCCAGAATACCTGAGACTGGGAAAAGGCCTTCAGAGCCTGGCTTCACAGCCTTAAAGAGGCTGAGACAGCCAGCAACCATGCTTACCATCTGGCAACACTTAGCAACTGGCCCTAGGATCAGGCATGTTTGGATTTAACCCAATACTTTCCCTACCTCATCAGGTCCAAGACCAGCCCCCACTTCTCTGTGCCTCTTCATCAGCCCAGCCCAGAATATTCCTCAGCCCAATTTCAAAGTGCTCAGATGCAAAGCTTATCTCTTCAAAAGGGGATCCTGGGGACCCAGCTCTACCACCTCTAACCAGCTCTGTGTTCAGTACAACACCCCTGGTAATCAGACCCAAATCATCACAGCTGTAACCAAATCAGAGCTGAGTACAAATTTGCAAGAGGAGGGAGAGTAGCAAAGCCACTTGGTTTCACAGGGTATTTATATCATGTCTACAGATGCAGACATGATATTGATTGATGCATCATTTTGCCCCCCCCTCTCCTTGGGGGGGGCAAAATGATCATGATGTCCAAAGCTGCAACAGAGTTTTCCTGATAAACAAAACATTCCCATCTACAAGACTAAAGTACACTTCAAATAATATCTCAGTACCACACTACACCCCAAACTACTTTTCCAAACAAGGCCTGAGCAGGTAAACATGTCACATGGATGTCATACCTCTGGAGTTTAGGTCCCCAAAACATTCCTGCGCTTGCAAGACACCAGTAGCTTTCCCAAGGCAAGTCCTGGCTGCAGCACAGAGAGCAGGAGCCCCAGTCAAGGCTCATCTCTGGGTAAGTAGATCACATCATAATCAGATCTCGCTATCGAAAGCATTTCAAGGTAGCAAGGCTTAACAGTTGCCTCTCCCTGACCTGCCTGGCTTGGAGCACCAAGAGCTGCAGAAGCTGGCACAGCTGATAAGAGCCATCGGAGCCTGAAAACACAACCACACCAACAGCAGAGCTTTCGGAAAGACTGAGCTGCATCTGAGACCAGGAACTGTGTCTGCAAAGCACAAACTAACCTTTCTAGCCCCAGTTCTAATAACAGCTACACACAAGCTTAACACTTAGCATAAGAGACTACTTATGTTTAAAATTAGACATGTGGCTATTTATAGGATCTTTGAGAACATTTTATAAGTTAAAGGGGTCACTGCTAGTAATGATTCCAAGTGTGTAAGTGATGTTCAAGCCAATTTTGTGTGTATCAGTGCTTGACAGCAATGCTATTAGGAGTCTTTAAAAAACATTTTCTCTCATTTGGTAGACATCTCTAAGCAAAACAACACAGCGTCTGTCCATAAAATGTCAATTGCAACATATTCTCCTGGGTAACTTCTGTCTAACAAATATTTTAACAAAAAGGTGAAACTCCTTGTCTAACAGCAATGTGAGCAGGAGCTGAACATGACCTCTCGTTCTCCTAACGCCATTCTCCAGGCTGAGACCTCCCTAAGGATGCCTGTTGACTATATTTGTTACTGACAATGCGATTGCAAAAGCCCCAGAACAGCCCACTAATTCAGCATTAGCCATGAAAGAGACTGACATTTCTCAAAACCACATTGCTTTTTCCTAACTGGCCAGAACACTTGTTTAACTCTGATCGGAGACTTTCCTGCTAAGGTCTTACTAACCCTTTCCTGCAAAAGATGCTACAGATCGAGTCACCAGCTTCGACGGTGTCTCCTTTGGAATTCATTCATACATATTCTTCCGTGCTGCAGCCACCAGTGTCACAGCGCACAGAGCCTGCCGGCAGTCGAGCCAGCCCGGGATGCGATGCTGGGAAGCTCCTCGCTCCGGCCTCCCCCGCCTGGCAGCGGGCTCCGAGCAGCAGCACGCCCACGCCATGGCAGTGGAGCTGTGTACTGCGCTGTGCAATGGGAGGGACAACACAAGGATGGCCAACAAAGTACCGTCACATTTTCCAGGATTGCTGCTTGCCGGGAATGAGTATCTGAGAAGCAGGAATGAAATCTTGTAGTGTCTAGTGCTGTCCCTGCACTTTATTGCCCCATGGGCAGTGGTCCAGAGCTAAGAGTGCGCTTCAGGCAGCATCACGCCTTGTGCTGCCTTTTCGTCTCCTCCTGCCCTGACGGAATCACGACAGTCACCGAGCTCAGCTGACACGGAGGGAGAAGAAGGGAGCTGTGACGAGGCGTGCGGGCAGCGCGGGCCGGCACAGCCCAGGCAGAGGCAGGGAGGGTGATGATGGTCCTGCAGCCGTGTGTGCTCATCTGCGACCACAGCTCAGGGAGCTAATGCTGTCCTGCCGCAGCACAGGAATCCACGGGGAAACCTACTACGAATGCCTCCAGGGCAAATTTCCCCCTTGCATGTGATGCAATTACAGATTTCGGGGCGGGATGGAGGAGATGGAGAAAGCTCCTTGTGCAAGGGCCAGTACGCCTCCAGCTGGCACTACTGCGTGTTTATCCCACTGGTGCAGGGCAGCCACCACGCCTACGTTTTGGGTGTAGAAAAGCCTCACCTTTAACTCTACCCTCTGCACTGCCTCAGCCATAGTGCAAGGACAACGACACAGTACAGTGACTGTATCGCACACTGCATTCACAGCTTTTACAGGTAGAACAGATTAGGTACATCAGGCTTACCAGGACAGTATGCTAGCACAAAAATACCATGTCAAATATGTATATATGTATATAGACACAGTATATACCCTTCTTACACAAGATCACACAATAACCTCACATGAACTCCTGGAGTATGGCATCCCAGTCTTCTATTTCTAGCCATTACAGATGCTTGGAGACTTTGTTGTATGGTCTTCTGGCCACAAAATCTTAAAATTTTGCATTTAATGTTTTTCCTTCTGTAAGAATAAAGTTCAGACTTTCTTGTGTGCCTTTTGTTGCCCATTTGCCATCAAAATACTAGATTAAAATAAGGTAAAAAGGAAAAAATTCAAGCAATATCTGTGACAGGAACACTGACAGCTCATCAGCAGAACTGGACTCCCCAAACTCAGAATGCATATGGGCTTATTAAAATTTTGGTTTTTGTGTATGTCTTTCCTATTTGCAACTTCACCATTGCTTCATAGCTGCCAAAGTATATAAACCACAAAGCTTATCTATTTCTGACTCCATAACATGACCTCTTTATAGGTATATCTGTCTTGAAGCAGGTTTTGCATATAGTCAGTGAAACAGAGCTGTAAATAAAACAGTGCTGACAGAGACAGCTTGTCCTCAAAATGTAAAGCACTTAAATTTGCTGAACCTTCTTGCCTTCATAAGCACCTTGTTATACAGCAAAGAGACCAGAATAAGCAAACATTTTCACCACTTTGGTGCAGCTACTAGAGGAACAGGTGGCATGCTGTCTCCCTAGAGAGCTTTATTTAGAGACCCCAGGGACAGAATTTGGGCCTGATTGCATAAAAAAATTCCCAGAAAAATCATTAGAAGCAGCTGAAAAAGTAGAAAGAATTCAGTTGTAATATCTGCTACTGAAAAGACTTGTATTTGTAAGAGATTTGGTTTAATTTATCTTGAGATATTTAACTTGCAGCTACATGTCTAGCTCCAACATTTTACAGCATAAGCAGTATATATCCAGGAAACATTAACACTGCTTTTATTTTTCTATTTAATATGGAGTTGTTCCTGCAAGATTGATTTTGCACGCCACAAACAATCTAGTAAAGAAAGCCACATGCATTGACGGATGTAAGAAAAAGAAGCTGCAAAGAAGTGATGAAGTCTTGCTTTAGCATTTCAGGCTTTTCTTCAGATGAAACCCTTAAAAATGATCCATTTCGAAGGCAAGGTCTCCTAGTGGGAAATGCACTGAATTCACACTGTCAAGACCATAGAAGGGTTCCAGTCCCTGGCCTTTGACTTAGTACTTATTTTACTTCTATATATGAGGCTCTTATCTTGGATTTAACTATTTTATTTCACACCAAACAGTAACTGGGTAAAACTAGATGTAACCTTGGGAGCAAGGAACAGGACACAGCTCTCCTCCATGTGGACTGCTCTAATCTTTGGGTGGCAGAAGCTGCTCCCCCACACTCTGCCTCTGCCTCTATGTGTTTTCCACTATAATGAGGTCCAGAGTCAGGGGAAGAAGCTGAGGATGCCCAGTAGGTCACATTGGAGGGCACTGAACACAGATCTTTTCCTCAAGTTCTAACTGCTCAGCTCTGGCACAACACAGCTGGAAAAGAGGCAATCAGACGGGATGTGAGGCATAGCTCTTGGTTGGCTCTCTATAAATTGTTCAAACCTTCTGCGTGAGGAGATCCAAGAGCAGACAGAAGACTTTAGGGAAGGACTGCTACAAAGATCCTGCTTCCTCGTGTTTGAATCTAAATGTGCTTTTAAAAATTATTATTTATCTTGATTTTTGCTCATCTTTCTTGCTTATGCTTCTTCCTTTGGAAGGATTGTTATCAAATAATTAAAATTTATCCCATTAAGCAGTTTTCTGATCTCATCTAAGTACTATAGTTTTGGTAGTAATCTGAACCACACTAATGCAAATTATAAGCGCTGCAGATCTCAACATGAATACAGAATGTGATTTAGTATGCTGTGAAACCACAATCAATCAAGCTCTTCTCTCAAAACACAGTCACTACAAACTAATTACTGATATTGGCTGAGAGCCATCATGCATATTCTGCATATCACTATGATCTGGGCTTGTGTTTTTCCTAATTGTTTTTAATTCATGGATTTGTAGAGCAGCCACAAGTGGATGTTGTAACAGACAAAGAGCATTACAAGTTGGAGTTTTTTGATGCTTTATGTATCTAAAGGAGATTCTTCATATAGAAATCAACCTCACCTAATTATTTTTTTCATGCTTCTATATGCAGTTTGACCCATTCCAACACCACCTTAAAAATGGCTCCCATAAATTTACTCTTCTCAGCCTGAATGACCTTTGTTAGGGGGAACATATGCTCATGGAGCAGAAGGGAACAATCTGGAGAACTTATCTTCATGTTCAAACAAAAAGGTTCTTTGTTATCAGAGGTGGAAGGATGCTGCTTTCCTATACCAACCTCAATACAAACATTGAGACTGGAGATTCAAAAAGTATAGTGAGAGTTGTATAACATGACACTCAACTTGCATTCAACAGTTTTATAAAATATATTTCTAAATCCACCTAAGGACAAGTATTTTTTATAAGCAAGCATGTAGTATCACCTTGGGAGATTTTTTTTATGTACCTGGCAGTACTATTTGGTCTGTTTGAAGGGAAATGGATCGGTTGGTCAGAAGTATTTTTAGAAACTGGAAAATATCATCTCTGGCAGGGATGACTTAGCAGTACACAGAAAGGCAGAAAAGTCCATCACAGACTGGGAAAAGATCCCAGCCCTCCCATCACATGGGTGGCAGAAGTTTAGCAAAGGGCTTTCAGAGGCCCCTTCAACACACATCCTAAATCTGGTTCCCATGCATAAGGAGGAGAGAAGCTGTCTGGGGCACAGCAATGAGCTGCAGAGGCACACGTGCACAGCATACATGCAAATGCATGTAATCACATGCTAAACCCAATTCAACTGAAAACTTTTGCACAGTCACCCTTAATACAAGACATATGGCTTTCATTATAATGTGCATAAAACATTTTAAATCAGTTTGACATGTTTTCAACAGGCAAGAAAAAACCTCTGGAAGGATAAATATATCTGGGAGGTAACTGACTAAACAACCCTGCAGTCTCAGAACGAAAAGCAAAATTTGTCATAAGCTAATCAAATATTTACTGATTATAAAAAACTATTAAAGTTCAAGTGTCATCTATAGAAAAGAACAGTAAAACCTAACCCAGTATATTGACTGGTTGCCTAAATTATCTTTTTTACAGTAACAAAGCCAAGGTAGGTCTGAAGGCAATGCATTTCAAGATATGACTGCTGTTATTTGCTGCTTTTTCCCCCCCAACAGCACTCTTACTGTTAAGAAGCACAAATGACAGACAAGAAGTCTGTGCTTTTTCAGCTTATTAATCCTTGTGGGTTTGTGGTCAAACTGTATTCCACCAGCTCTAGCAAACAGTCAGCCTGCCCAGATTTCAAAAGTCAACAGCTTCCTATTATTTACAGAATTTCAGAAGGGTAGAACACAGACCTGTAATGAAGTGCTTCAGCATGGAAACAAGACAAGGCTTGTAATATTAATAAAATATGAAACAAGTTTGCCAGAATTTTCTTTTCTTTTAAATACATTTTATGTAACGGTATATCTAAGATACACTGTTAGAAAGTACATTTACTATTTAGTTATGTCACATTAAAGGCTCCTTGGGGAAGTGATGTTCACCTTGCAGTGGCTAGAGACTGGATGTATGAAAGGAGGCCAGGTCTCCAGCTCCCAGAGGAATTGTGGAAGTGGCACTGCCATCTCAACTCAGAAACAAAACCCACCAGTCTCAATCAACAAAGCTTCTCAGCTCTGCTAAACTCTTGTTTCTGGGCATGCCTAGAAACAGGTCAGCTTTAAAAGTGCTGAACAGTTTGGTGCCTCTTTCTAAAGACCAGGGTGGGTGTTTCACACTACATCACATAAATCAGGTTCCACACAAAACAAGTTCAAGGAAAGCTCTTTTATGCTGCCTGCTTTGCTGGGGAAAGAAAGGATCCACCTGGGATTTTTAGAGACAGGTTTAGCTTTGAAATAAAGGAGGAGGCTGCACGTCATCTCCCCATCACACCTCCAGGAACTGCATCCAGCAATAAGAACTTGATAAAGTCGTTTCAGCTTATCATGCCCTTCTTCTCCAGCTGCTCAGTAAAACCACTCAGTTTGGAATGCATGTCTTCATTAACCCTCCTACATGGGTGATATCCATTTCCCACAGCTCCCACCTCCATCAGGAGAGGCCCACTCAACCCTGCACACAACACATCTGAGAGAACAAAGCTGTGCCATCTAAAGTTTTGGAATGAGTTGGACAATCTCTTTCTAGTTCTTCTTCTGGCTGCTGGGTTTTATTTATGATTATTAACTGTGGTTTCTTTACTGGAACAGGGCCCGGACATGCCTTTTTTCTTTCTCGTAGGTTCTTCCCAAGCTCAGAATCATTAACTTCAAGTGAGAACCAAAAGAGAGTGAAGATATCTAAACCATGGCTTCGTCAGGATTTAGATTATCTAGGTACATAAAAGCAAGAGAAATACCACTGCTTAAACCAGCCAAGAGTTCAAAATTATGAATATCTGCAAAGACCTAGTAAGTTGTTTATGATTGACCTTCCACTTTGGAGCCCAATCACCACCTACTCACACGATGTCTTTATAGCACAGTGAAATCATATAAGTGAGATTTGCATGACTAAAGACATTCCCTTAGCTTTCCATGCCTATGTATAAATACAGATATACAAACACAAGGAATATATAGGCTAATTCTCTCAATATTGCTCAAAAAGTATTTAAAGTAATGACTCTGAGGGAAACGAATATTTTAGGTAGTAATCTGGTCACAACAAAACAAAGATCTGAGAACACTGAAACTATTTGAAGTCAAACATGCGCAGAAAATGGAAAACCACTACTTTCTGTTTGAAATGATGCTTTAATTATAAAACTAAGAAATTTCTTTATTCTTTTAAAAAGGCAATAAAAACATAAAAAAACCTCCCCAAAAATTCAAAATATTTTAGATTGAATATGGTCTTTGTTCAGTCTGAAATGAAGATTTTCTTCAATGTTTTGATTTGGCAGCAACCCTCAAATCAGTTATTTACATGGCTCCTCTTTGAACATAGTAAGATATCAGACAAAAAAGCAATAGGGAATGTAAGGGAAAATAGAAAAGGAAATAATCTATCAATTCTTGAGTAAACATTGCTCAGAAAACAGTTTAAATCCCAGGATTCTCATTAAAAAGGCATTAATGACATGGAGGAATTCCAAAAAAGGTCAACAATAATGATAACAGGATTACAGGGCACTGTTTATGAAGAGAGATTAAGAGAATGCAATTTGTGCATTCTAAGATAAAAATGAACACTGGCAACATGGTATATCATGGAAGGAGGAATGCAGCAAGAAAACTGTAACAAAAACTGTGTAACAGCAACACAGGCTTCTGGCTGCAATACATGTTATTTTGTGAAAAATTACTTGAAATAAAAAGTGATGGTGAGTGGGAGTTGTGCATAGTAAAAAGTATCTGGAGTAGGTTCAGAATACTTTAACTGGAGAATCAGGAAGCTATTTTAAACATTGGCATAAATAATACAGATTGTAATTTAAAAGCAGAGCACAAAAAACCTCTCCTAAGGGAAGATACATAATGGCTTCTTTTGTATGCACAGTATTTCTTTCCGTGGAGGTGAAGTGGGCTGAAACCCACAGAAAACAGCCAGAAGGAGCAGAAAAATCACTACAGTAAATATAGAAATTGCAAAGCATGTTCTAGCTTGACCTTACACACATTTTAAAATAAATACTTAAGAGTGTGAATAGGATTGGTTTCTCCATTTTGGCTCATATTCTACTCTGGATTAGCAGAAGAGGAAAAAAAACAATGAAAAACGAAACCTGCTTGACCACACAAAAAGGTTTTTTTCTAATACTAAAGATCACAGCTATTGCCATGTTCCATACCTCCTTCAAGCCTGACCTCTAAACCCCTGGGTTCTTCTTATGCCAGGCTCTCAGCTGCCTCTTCCTGATGCAGGAGCACATCCCCACAAGCCCCATGAGACCTTAATCTCTACCAAAAGGCATTTGGATCTAAAAGATGTATTGTCTGGCAGGGATCTCATCCTGTGCAGCATCCCAGGCATTCCCTGCAGAAGTCCCATATCCACATCCCCTACTCACTCTGATTTGCAGTTAGAGCCGTGGCTCTCTCCTGGACCAAGTGCCAGGCTAAGCTCGAGGCTGCGGGCATCCTCAGGCAAGAATCTCCCTTTAACAGTGGCTGTCCCACTTTCTGTATGTCTGGAGCAGTATCAGGACGATTAATGGGCCAGGGAGGAAGAGACAAAGGAGTTACGGTGTGCCTGCTGGGAACTCGGCTTCAAACCACCAGTAAAAAAGTAACTAAATTAAAATGGAGCAGCTTCCCTGGGAGCAGACACCCTGCATCCCCTTAGCCTGCCCAGCAGTCCTGTATTAGGGCACTCCTCTTCTTTGTGCTAAAGCCCATCCCCAAAAAGACACACAAGTCTAAATATAAGTTTCTTTTTCCTTTACTGAACTAAGTAACAGGGACCTTCTCTAATTTATTCATTTATTTTTATTTTGTAACAAAGGAGTTATTATGTAACTGCAGAATATTTGTGTCCAAGACCCTGAATTGCAGGTGGCCTGTGCCACCAGCCCACATCTGGGCAGGTCACCATGTAGGACAGGTAAGATTCAGGCTTTCACCTTTTACTTGCCAATTCCTCCTCTGCAACATGCTGGCTTCCTTTTCGGATCCTCTGTTTTTGCTGAGACATCTGGGCACTTGCTGCAGCCTACGAGTTTTCTGAACAAAAAGAGAGATATGCCTAGAGAGGCCACAGCCCAACCACTAATTACCTATGTCTCTACTAAGCACCATCCAAAATAATTTTTCAGAAGGGGGTGGATTATAAAATTTGTGACACAGAATTAAAATATTGTTTTTCCATGCCACTTTAACAGGAAATGGCAGTTAAATACTATAAAACGCTTCAAAGTCAAATCATTACTTGTAGCTGTTATTTTGCTTATTCATGTTTGAAGTAAACATTTAGCTATTTGAACATGTTTTCCACATCAATTCAAGCAAATTTGTTCAAATTCAAAGTTTAAATTGACAATATATATGAATACAAACTAAAAAAGTAGTACTATGCTAATAATTTTAACCTACCTTTCTAAGCGTCTTTTGCTGAAAATATTTGTAGTCTTGTTATATTCCAGTATTATCTTTCAGAAGTTACTGAGTGCTTGTTTCACTTCAGTGCCATTTAGTTAGCTTATGCCCTAAAAATACTTTATTCCTGTGAATCCATAGTGCAAAATGAGATACAGAATCTCCCTGTGCAGTGCTAGGCAGCTTGGGTAGCAGTCCTCAGAAACAGAACAAACAGAGTGCCTAAGGTTATCGGGGATGAACAGAAGAGGAAAGGGCATCTAATTAGACCTATTTGAAGATCCATGTATGATCTTCAAGCACAAACTTTCTCCCACAACCGAATATCTAAGAATGACTTTCCTTTCCATTAAAAAAAAAAAACAAAAGAAAGAAAGAACTAAGGAGAACTAAAAGCCACAGAGACTGTGCCTGCCTTCAATAAAGGCTAACAGCAGAATTGTCAGAGATGTGATGAGAACATGGGAGATAGGGGTAGGATTCACCTGACTAAATGTGGATGTCTCCAGTGTAGACACTCATGTCCAAGCCAACCTTGGTCCTATTTTTAGTCAACAGAAAGTTAGTCACCATAACCAGTGAATCCTGAAGTAAATGCTTAAATATTTGGCCAGAAAGACCATGCACCAGATTCACTGGTTTCATTTGTTCTACCTCCTTTAAAACACAATAGGACCTTAGTGCACTCATGCAGGAAGAGATAATTATCACTACATTAGAGATTGGGAATTGAGGTCAGATAAATTACAGGCCATCTCTGCTCTATTCAGCTTGGCTAAAGACCGTGAATTCACATCTTCCTCACCTCCAAAACAGTTCATGTAACCCCCAGAAGGGAAATGGCGGATTCAACTCTTAAAGCTGTTCCGTGTCATTTGAGCAATGGGACCAGTCACTTGGACCAGAGAGTCAGCCCCCATCGACAGCCCACAGCTCCTGAAGGTTGTCTAAGGAGATTTGTACATTCAAATTTCACCTCTTCTGAATCACAAAAGCCAAGAGATTTATGCCAGGCAGAGAAGCTCCAATGGGATCTACTGGCTGCACCGTGTCTGTTGACCCAACTAGAAGGAAATATTCAAAACTGCCATGAGGACCCAGACATTCTTAAGTATGCTGGGGAGGCTGGGCTTTGCAAATGGCAGACCCCCAGCAGCACCTCCCCCACCGCCATCCCCCAGACCTCACAGGCTGGCCACCTTCCAGACCTCACAGCACTGACTGCTACAGTCACCAAATCTCCACAGGGTGACACCCCTCTGGGCTCAACTCCAGGACAAAAGCTATGAGGACGGGATGGGCTTGAACTGAGACACAGCATCCTTGCTCCTGGAGGATGAGATATGCATGTGCCTCCCCTCAGAGCACAGCCTGGTCCTCTGGGACCTGTGGAACCAAGGTCTTAATAACTCCCTGTGCTGGCAGGTCAGGTAAGCAAATCTACACAGCACCATAGCAACAGACGTGAAATTAAAGCAGCTCCCACCAGTAAAACATGCAGGAGGGCTCAGTGCATACAGAAACATTTTTGTTTAGAAAAATCAGCAGTAGCTATTTTTTGTGGGCCCAAAATGAAAGGTGAAGAGAAGAAAGACAAGCAAAAGTAACTGAAGAAAAGGAATAGGATTGAAAACTGCAAGAATTGTATTTGTTAGGCTCTGTATTAGAAAAGATCTCAGAAACTTTAGTATCACAAATAAAATTATGAAATGCACATATAAGAAAGGGAGAACAGTGTGATTAAAGCTGTACAGGAAATAAATGTTGCATTTGTTGGATTTGAGTGTCAGAATGGTTACAGTTGCTGCTATCAGGTGTGGGACAGAAGTGAAGCATTTGAAGCATGTACCTACATCTGAGAAAGATGACACATGCTCAAGTGCTTCCTCTCTTTTTACTGGTAAAGTGCTGTTTTAAAAAACAGATCAAAAGCCTTCCAGAAGCACAAGTAATTGACCATTGTGTATCTGCTCTTTGCCAAATACCAAGCTGCTTAAAGATCTAATGCTCAAATATAAAGCTCTCCTCATCTGGTTTAAATTACTCAGGGAACCTGGGCTTTTGCTCTTCCTCTTTTCACTTGCAAGCTTCTCTGCACCCCTCAGAGAATCTATGCTTTACAATAAACATGTTCAGATAAAGAGATTCATTATTATTAATTCAAATACTTTAAGGGGAGAACCTATAATTGGTCACAGGCAAGATGTTCCATCATTTTCTATCAACTCACTTCATTTGGTCCATCTTCAGAACATTTTTTTGTTCCATGACCATTTATTTAATGTACACTGAACCTGGTGTATCTCATTTCCTAATTTCAGCATTCTTATGCATGTGACACCAGTCACATATTTAAGTAATTGAATATTCCTAGAAATGGAATTTCCCATCTTCACTAGTCAAGTAAGGTTATGACTGGTTGCAGCATGGGAACATGGGGTACACTGACTAAATACTGCACTTGTAACTGGATTAAATGTTCCATGACATACCCTTGTTCTTAATTATCCCTCCCGCAGAAAAGGGGCAGTCTTGGAATGTGGGTTATGAAGTACTGCTATATAAGTCACAGCAGAAAGAGAGACATCAGTCTTCTCATCACTCTTACTTTTGTGAGATTCTGCTTTTAAAATGAAGAATGCCAATATATTTTAGGGATCAGTCAAGCCAGTTTGCTATCTCCAAATATGGGTTTTCCATTTTCTGCTTTTTTTTAGTTTTGAGTTTTTTTAAACAATCAAACAGTGTGACTGTGTCAGAATACATAGTACACCACTGGCATTTTTAAAATGGTTTCAACATAATAAGTACTGGCTAGTAGCTATAAAGAACCATAAATTTCTTTGCATGCCATAGGAACTGTTCAAGTTAGCACATTCTGTAATGTGATTTTTGTATTCTGTACTGTTGTTGCTGAACAACAAGGACAACAGTTCTATTATTTTTCCCACTGCTTGCAGAAATTTGGTACAGAGAATGAACAAAGTCATGAAAATACCAGATACAATATTCTTGGATAAATGCACCAGTAAAACATGTCTTTTTAATATTTTATCAGACTTACCAAGATAAAGTCCTACTTTTGTATCCTTTTGCAATCAGAAAGAAGTTCTTGAGAGTGAAGTTTATTTCCAGAATTACCTCTAAGACAATCCTCTTGCAGAACTTACACACAAACTCATCTGTTTTTCAAGTGAAGCACATACATATACATATATCAGAGCCAGACACTGTTATTCCTTCCCACACTATCATACTGAAATGAGGGAGTGAGTTAACAAAAGAGCTGTAAAATGATACAGCCAGATGTCAGGAATATAACCTAAATCAGAGCCTTTTTGTTTTGTTTTTAAAATAACTGAAGTGACTGCCTTTAGAATACAGACACATGTAGAAATAGAGTGGCAATATGGATAAACTTATCTTCTAATTTTATACTACAGATTAAGTAGTCACTACTCTTTGCTTTAACAGAGGACCTCCAGAAATAAGTTCCTGGACATTTAGTGTCCTGGGAATCTAATCCTCACACACCAGACACTAAACAAAATTTAAAAAATCAAGAAGAGCATTGCATTTTAACAGCTAGACATTTATAACAGATAATCTGCAGCTAACACCTGCACTTTCTCTCTGATATGTTTGGCTTATTTAAGATCTAAGCTTAATATTCCCAATCATCCACAGTAATTTCCTTTGCCTCCTTTTTGATCACTATCAGCTCCAACACTGAATAAAAAAGCACCTGCACCTACTAAATACTAACAACCAAATAAAGCCAATACATTCTGCTTCACNCTAAAAATCCTAATAGCCCTAAAGCTTTCAAAGATTAATCCATTCAGACTGGGATATCCTGCCCCAAGGCTCATTCATTCATGACTTAATATATTCACTAGGAAAAAGTAGGAAAGATCATTCTGACAACACATGTTGAGTACAACGCTACTTACTTTGCCTTGAAGTAAAATGGCATTTTAAATTAAATAGTGATTCTTAAAAGTTACTTTTTAAATATATTTTCATTTTTATAAACTTACACAGCCAAGAAAGGGCAGGAAAAGCACAAATTGTGCCTTTCAGATCTGGGTGATTCACTATTTAAAGGAAAAAAAGTCTAGCAACACAGGATTACAGAATCGCTGGGAGGTGAAAGGAACCTTTTGAGACCACCTAGTCCAACACCCTGCTCAAGGAAGGTCAGATGAAACAGGCTACCCAGGACCATATCCAATTGAGTTGGAGACTCCACAACTTCTCTAGACGATCTGTGCCGGTGTGTGATCACTGTCACAGTACAAAAACTGTTTTCTTGTGTTCAGATTTGATTTCATGTTTTTCAATCTCTGCTCATTGCTTATTGTCCAACAAATGTAGATGCTCTATGTGGTGAAAGCCTCTGAGATCTTCCCACTGGTTGGAACAGAACAAAGTTTTAATGCCTAAACTCTCAATGGTGATCACCCTTCATGAAAAGTAATACATAGCTGTTCGACGGCACTGTAATCCAAAATGTTGCTATTTTAGCCAGATGCAGTAATAGACGGACAGATGCTTTATTAGCAGTGAAAAAAAATAACTTTTTTTGCATAATCTGCTGCTACCTGGAATGGTTATTACTGAACCAAGCTGTGAATGACTGACATCCAGTCCTTACAAGGTTTGGGAGCTGACCTTAACTGTGGCTCAGTTAGGTCTCCTTTCGTGCAGTGGTGCTTACACCTCTACCCTGTAGGGCCCTGAAGGGGTGATAGGGTCTGGAACAGCATTAATGCTTTTTCTTAAGTCTTAATAATTTCATGTGAAATTTCAGAAATTCCATGGGCTCTAAGAAACAGCTCCAGCAGTAATCTCAGCACATTCAATAAACTGCCCCAAGTGTGCCTATAACATCAAAAGCAAGAAAGACCAGACCTTTGTCAGAAATGCTGAACACAGGCAGCTGATCAGGTGCCCCTCTCAAATTCTCATGCTCACAGAGATTTAAACACAACTCTGTGTTAGTTTAAACATGCAAGGCTTTTAAAAGTTACTGACACAACTACCACTACAGATTCTCTTCTTTATCCATGTCTTTGAAATCAGTACTTTGCAGCTTGCAGATCCAGACTTTGACTCCTTTCATTAAGTATTGTAATGGAAGTCAAAAAAGAAGATGAGAAAGACTGGTAAAGGAAGCAAAACAGTTCTTGCTGTTCTCAACAGGATGTGGACATGAGCTGCAGGAATTCAAGATGGATCCTTGCAGGAGGACTACACCAAGAATGCAAATATGTAGAAGTGTTCATGATCCTGTTTATACAATTACAAAAACTGTAGGATTCGGCACAGCACTTTGATACAAAACTAAGACTAATGTTAAATAAGTATTTTTGTGCCTTCTTGCAAGGGTATTTTCTGCAACACATTTTGCATTTCTTTTAATATTATATAGGTGAATCACATGCAAAAGAAACAACAGCTTTTAAAATCCAGAAATTTAAAGGCTTGTAACTTTCTCCTGGAGTGGATGTTATATATCATCCTAAATGTTCCTGCCCTGTCCCTCCTTCCCTGGGAAAGTAGGCACCGTTTTAAGCCAAATTCACTTCTGCAGTGCTGTGATTTGGCTTTAATGCACAACAAAAACAATTATCAACCCTCTCAAATCTATAATTTCTCCATGATTATAAATATTTTAGAGGTTTAGCAAGATGCATTCCAGGATTATGTATGGTTCTCTATGCAAACAACATAAATTATGAATGATATCCCAATCTAGCTTGTTAATGCTTCAAGAGGTAAGATGACTTAGATCCATATAACAAGACCTTAGGCTGATAGAGAAAAAGAAAAGACCTTGTATATTTTGAAGTCAGAAAAGAAAGATGAAGTGATGAAACTAGAACAGCAGAAAAATATCAGAGCTTGGGAACAGCTTAAAAACATCTCAGGGTTCATTCTCAGTGCTATCCCATTCTGACATTTCCTGAGTTATCTAAATATTTATGTATGTATTTCTTCTGACATTCAGCATGTTCCAAGAAAACACTCCTGGAAATGGATAGATTTTCAGCAAAATGATAGACATTTTGAAAGTGCACACTGATTGATGTACTTGTCTACAAAAATGTAGCCTAGGACATGGCAAAAGATAGTGGAAGTCTGGATTTTTGTCTCTCATGTGTGACTTATGCTATGTGGTCATTATCACAAGACATTTCAGATAAGTATGAAATAATCTCCATAAATCAAGAGAGGATTTTGGTAAAGAGAAAATTATGCAGAATTCCCTTTATGTATGACAACGTGTATAACGCATTGTTGTTATTCTCCTCCCGTATCCCATCTCCCTTCTACTAGTTCACTGTTAATCTTTGTGCATTTTGCTACAGGGTGATGCCTCCTCTTTCACAAGGGCTAGATCTTTCCAACTGAGTCACTAGAAATTCATGCCAGAGAAGGTCATGGGGAAAAGACTGGATTCACTTGAAGCCAAAAGATAGCAATGGAAGAGAATCACATTAACCTCTGTGGCCGTCACTGAGGAAAATGAACCCTGGCTGTCCCCTGTCATGCTTTCCATTTCTGAAATGTTCCTCACTTGTGTCAGCTCTCACACTGACTATGACATGATTTTGAAAAACTTTCCACAAAAAAAAGTGTGAGATATTTGGCAGGAGGAACGTAGAAGTACCCTGTAAATTGAACCCAGTTGCTGCTCTGAGAGTTTTAATAGATCTCAGGTTCGACACACATGAAATCTAGAGACAAGTTTTGAAATCTTAGAGATCAATGCAGACGTACTGATGGGTATATAGTGGCCCACTTACAAGAATATGTAAACACCTAAATTAAGTCTGTTCAAAGATTTGAAATAATGCATTCAATAATATGACTTCTGACTATTACAGCAAAAGGCTAATAATTTGATGTTTTAAGGCAATTTAAGTGCAAAATTGAAAACAAATAATTTATCGAAAAAGTTGCATAACTCTTTTCCTTGTGTATAGGATTCTCCAGTAGAAACAAACTTTCGCAATTCATTATCCACATTTTGCTAAGCCACGTTCATATTCACAAACAAAACTGTTGTGGTAGCCACAGCTGCAGATTTGACTGTCTTACAACACATTCACTGCATTCTGCCTGCATTAGATTCCTTGATTTTAATGGAACAGAAAACAACCTTGAAAAAAATATTATTTATCATTCATTATGCACATCAATAGGAGACTGGGAACACTCATGTAACATGGTGCTATGAAATGAGCTGAAGAACTTGCAGGGATAGTGGTAAATCAGAATGACCAATCCCGTGAAGAGATTTTGCAATAGATTCTCTACTGTTTCTGGATTAAACATGGTACTGGCAAATCTGAGCTGGCTTTTCATGAAAGTATATAAATGGCTTCCAGAGGTAAAATGACTCTGAAAACAATATAACCAGGAGGTACCTGAGCCGATAAACCATGTCAGTTCTGCAGTTGGCTCTGTACAGGGCCAGATCTGTCTCCATGATTAATTAAATAACAGCACAAATATCCTGACCATTTGTAATCAAGAGCTGCCTGCACATGAATCACAAAAATATTTTATATCTACTCATTAAAATTACAGCAACCAATGGCACAGCAGGGTATTTAGTCTTGGATGTGTGACAAGCAGTTGCTGATGTAGCTGGTGGTCTGAGGTGGCCCATTAGCCCAAGGCACAGGGAAACACACTCATGATTCAGCCAGTGCAGTACTCGGGCCAAAAACGCCTGACTCCCACATATGGACTGCCCATCCTCTTGCCTTGGTCTGACATGTTGTATCTCCAGAGCTATCACAGCCTGGCAACCTAAACTTTAGGCAGGATTCAACAATAAATCTAAGAATGTCACAAGACTTTTATTTCAGATTAAGAGTCATTTATCTTTGGGAAGTGAAATATGTGTGCAATTACTATGAAACATGGTAAAATCCATTTCAGTTATTTGACATCACCATTGAGCCTCACAAAAGAAAGTGAAGATGTCAATTAATTATACTTCCATGAAAAAGACAATACCAATAGTGTTTTCACATCTTGCAGGTGGCTCCATAGCAAGAACCCAACTATTTTTTTTATTTGCTATCAGCATCAGTGGTATCACAGGCAGCACAACGCCATGTATGTAGACATCTGTAAATGTACCAGTCAATTAGAAAGCGTAATTAAGGAAATGAAAGGAATGATACTCACCGGGCTTTACAAGGCTTGTCTTTGTGTCCTTCTTATATCGAGCCAGCTGTATGTTCCCTTCACTCATTGACCCTGGACTGAATTTCTTCCTGGAGAAATCTCCATCGCTACCAGTGCAAAAACTGATTGGACTTTTTCCAGCATCAGGAGGAGTCTTAACTGGAGATACTGACTGGCTACTAGGACAGCCAGTGTCATCTGAAGAGAAAAGGGAAAACATCAACATTTTTAACTAATAAGTACATTAAAGTTAGCAGAATAAAAGGGAGTGTTTGAACTACAACTCTTTACAGTAAGTGATGCACACAACCTTGCCTCTGAAACCTGGTGAGAAGCTAGTTGTTTCACCTATTTTGTGAAGAAGACTTGAATAACTTATGGCAGACTAACAGGGCAACTATTTGTTTTGCTAAGTCTGACAAAATACAAAATCAGGGGCTACCTAATGAAAATTCATATTTAAGATTAATTCCTTTAGCTAGGTTAGGGAACATTATAGCATGAAAATACATGAGACACAAAAATGCACTGGGTAGTGCATGCTGGATGCAGGGCAAGCGTAGGCCACATGCTCTCCTTCAAGAAGTGTTCCCCTATCTGAACAACAGACACAAAAGAACAACCTACAGCCCTTATGCAAAAGTCAGGAATTTCATTTAACTGGAATTAATAAGGGTTCCTCAAAATTGTCTTTCCTTTAAAAGCAACTGTGAACACAGAACTCTTCCATTCTTGACCAAGTGTCTGTGTGGTACCTAGTTCTGAAGAGAGTGGGTTATACACAGGCTGCTTTTGTTTAATGCTGAATTCCTCTGAGGGCACACCAACGCTCCAGGGCATCAGCAGCTACCTAGGGAACAGACCCGAGTTCCTGACCTCTGGGGAAACAAACACTCCAGCTCTTAACAATTGAATGCAAAGTAAAGAGCCTGATTCTAAATGAAATCCACACATCAACCCCTGCTTCATCTAATCACATCCCCTGTAATCTGGAGTAATCGTGGTTCCTCTAAAAATCATGGTGGCTAAGTGATACACATCAAAACCAAACATACTACTCTGACTCTCCTGGAAAAATGTAAATGCTTGCTCTTTCCCAGGACAAAATGAAAGCTGTCATCTAAATTATGCAATTGCAATCTTCTCCTTGTGCATTATCTTTACCTAACATGAAACCCAAAGAAGTACCTGCAACTGAGCCAAGTAATTTGCATGACCATATTGCACTTACCACTTCTACCCTTTTCATAATTTAGGTCAAGCTTCATCTTGCACTGAGTTTTGCATGGGCAGATTGATTTAAAATTCAATCTATGACTGCGCATTTATGAGGCAGTCCCATATCTATCTAATACCTCCCTGCCCACCTCCCCTCTGCAGGAGAGAGCAGCTTTTGCTACTGTTAACTACTGCTCCCTCAATACAGTAGAAAAACCTCATCCTTCCATGTGATCCAATTTTCCTTCATGACTGGCCAGTTATTCTACCCCCACCTATCTGTTTCAATGTTCTGCTTCCCATTTCTCCATGTCCTGCCTCCAGTCCTGAGCAAGGCACACATGGGTGCTGACCCTCCAAAGCAGAGCTTGTAGGAGCAGCCAGTGCCCTGAGGTGCTGCATCCCAGGTCTCTGCCAAGTGTCAGGCATGATGCCAAGCCATGGGGCAACCCAGCCTACTGCCAGAATCATTTCCCAAGGCACAAAGGACAGTAAGAATACAAAGCACCTCATACCGCTTAATCATATTTAATTCTTTCAAATCATCACAATTAAGCCAACAGGCATCTCCTTTTGCCATCTTGCTGCTGCCTTCTGCAACTCAGAATATGTCCCTAGCAAAATAACAGGAAATAGAAGAAGACTGCTAATGAAGTTTTCAGCCCATCCTCACATTCGTCCTGACTGGATTGCTGCCCAAATGATTTTAGTTTACTTTTTATCCTTTCCAGTCCCATAAATATCACAATATAACTCAATACAGAGAAAAGAGAAGGTGACAATTTCCTCACAGATAGGCACCCATTTCCTTTTCTCCAGGGTTCAGAATCTCTTCTGCAGGCAGAGTGAATGCTACCTACAGGGCAGTCGATCAGCATTGTTGAGTGAGCTTCTGAATTGCATTTAACAGCTGCTTTAGCTATGTCCAAAGCATCCTCACTTTAGAAGCATTTAAGCAGCTTCTTTAGCTATGTCCAAAGCATCCTCTCTTTAGAAGCACACAAATATTTGTAATCAAATATACTCAGAAATTAGTGACAGTTTGTGCAGTTTATTTTTAATTTTGACTTTTCCATTCAGATGTTTCTGTATGAGGCAGCATTTTCCTAACCTTGTGTTAAAACAAAAACAACAACAAAACCCCCCCTGCAACAAACTATTTACTTCATCTCTCCACCAATAAATTTACTGTGATACCTGTACATGTTCTGCAGACCTCACAGATACATTTTATATGGGAGATTTTATAATACAAGTAACTTCCAAAGCTATAGAGATGCTACCTGGAAGAATCGCAGGGGCTGATAAAACTTTAAACAATGAAAGAAACAACAGTGTTAAGAACTGAGACATTAAAAAAAACAAATGTGTAAAACTAACTGAAATAATGAAATAAGGTAGCTAAAGAATGAATACAAAAATAGCATAAAAAATATTTTATTTTCCACCTGCTGACATTGCCTCTGATATCATACTGGTGACACTGTGCCATCAGATTATGTCATATCTACATATCCTTGTTTTACCCTTAATAACTTCAGCTTTCATTTCAATGGGGCACTTTTTAAAGGAACAAATGAGCCTGGCACAAAGAAGAACAGCTCTTCTTTATTCGTATCCCTCGTGACCTTTAGATACACCAAGAACCAGGTGAGCACTCCCATTCCAGCTGCAGTAAATGAATGGTTTTGTTGTACTCCCTCTCCTCTGATCACTTGTTATTTTTTATGTAATGTACATCTTCTACTCCTTCTACTTTGTATTAGCCAGAAACATGAACAAAATTATAAATTTTCTGAAACTAGGGCAAGCTGCAGGGAAACATTTTTGTACGTCAGCCTTTTGAATAATCCAAATGTTTACTACAACAGAAAGGAAGAGCTGCCTACGAAATGCTGGTGCTCACCAACAAAGGCAAGCAAAGCTCTGCTGAACACTGGGGAGATCCACCTCCCACCTGACCCACAACTCACTGTCCCGGCACAAGGAAAAGTCCTGGTGAACAGTGAGGTGCTCTCCAGCTGTTCACATACCTGCACATACCTCTGTCCTTCCCTGCTTCCTTCCTCTGTCCTCCTATCAAAGCCTTAACAAGTATTTATCTGTACTTAATGCTGTAGGTGAACTCTCCCCCCACGGAGAGCAGCAGACTTCCCTGTAGACCCTGACAGCACATCAAGCTGATTCCCCTCCATCTCACAGCCAGCCTGACATCTGCCCTGCTCACTGCTGCAGTGAGAACCTCTGCTCCTCATCTGTACACAGAACGATGCAACTGCGGCACTGTGGGCTCAGTATTTCCAGCAGAACTGTTGGTTCCTCTAAAACCCTGCTGAGAACTCTGATGGAAGGAGGTGAAGACCTCCACCTGCCTGGAAAAGGGACCAGATAAGGAGTCTTTCTCCAAAAATAGGGTAACAGGAGCATATGAGCCCACAATGGGATTCACTTTGTCCTGAAGATATGATATATTTGTAATTTTCAGCAAGGTCACCTAAGGATTTAGTCCTGTAACTCGGCAGGAGTTTTGCCCCAGTAAGGATTTCAGGTCCAGACTTCTCAGGACTACAGGTAAACCTGATTTACCTTCTCAGGCACATGAGCATCAGGAAGACAAAGGACAGAAAGTTGGCAAATAGTGTTGTGAAAGCCTGTACTTCTGATCTTGCCTGAATTATTTACTTGCACAAGAAGGAAAATGACATAAATTCATAACGCACAACTTTCATTGCTTTCTTTCATGGTGTCTTTTTTCCCCAGTGGCCTCCTAAGAGCGTTCTGGGAGTAGGCTTTTCCTTTGAACATCAGCTGGATTTCATCACTGAAATTCTGTGTCCAAGCCCTCTCCCAGATCAGACACGCCTGCCAAGTTTCAAAGCCAAGCATGGGATAGTGTCTCCTCACACAAACAATCAGAAAAGTTGCTCAGAACACTCTGACATTTGCATGCACTGACTGACTTTTAAATAGCAAAGTCAAAATATAAACAACAGAGTGAAAGATAATAATACTATTAACAGCTGACAAATATATTGTTCTTATAGACTTTTAGGCTATATGTTTTGATGTGATGATTTTCTCTGATTTTCTAGGCACAGAGGCTTTAGAAGGTTCACTGGAAAATCCTTAGAACATTCTTCAGAAAATTACTGCCTTTTCCTAAAGGCTTCAAGAAACACTGAATATACAACCTCCTTATATAACACATCCAAATAATTAATGATGCTCTCGCTGAGGAAGCACTGACTTCTTTCTGCTTTCACTCTTAGCTGCCAGATCTAGTTAGGCACTCCTGGGAGACTGAACTCTCCAGTTTCTACCTGATCCCTATTCCACTGCCCACCTTTCATTTCCTTCTAGGGTTCTCTTGACCAATGTTCAGGCTGTACATACTCTGAATTTCCACCAAGAAATGTGGATTCCAGAATTAAACATGTGACTCTAATGAAATTTTAAATATTCAGCGTACCAAGACAAAACCAAGTTCCTGGCGGTTCCCTTTCCATTCATCCCAGGATCTGTTAGTTGGGGTAGCCACAGCTCTGCCGTGATGGTGCACTGCAAGCTGGCTTTTGACAGTGAGGGTACCACCATGGGTATTTCAGAATTTTTCAGGGTAATCTCCCAGCCTGCTTGTCTGCCTCACATTTTTTGACCCCCTACAAATGCTTTGGTCTTCTTTTCATGATTGGTCTTGTACCACAGAGGTGTTTTATGCAACAATAGAAGTTGCTGACGGACACCAAAGCTTTCACCTGTAAGGCTCTTCCTGTATTAAACAGAAAGAAAGAGGCTCCCCTGGAGAGTGAGTCATAAGGACAGACTAATTCTGAGTCACTGCCTGGAGGATCTCTCCTCTCTCCATGGACTAGCCCAACCACTGCTCTGACTTGGGCAGCTGAACCAGTGAGGGCTCACTGCCCAGGCAGAAAACAGTGCTAATGGAAGACTCACAGCGTCCTTCTGGAATAACTGGGAAATGCAGTAAAAGTAGCAGATGAAACATAACAGTATAAAATTAGTAGTACACGAAGAAAGACAGAGGTAGAAGCATATTAACTTCCACACCATGAGGGTCTCAACAGGCATAAATCTAACCTCATCACAACACAGAATGGCCCTCTGGAGGCACCCTCATGTGCCCAGCAACCAGCACAGCTTGAGGTAAGAACTGTGAATATTCTCCTCAGCTCCTGATTGTACTAAAACTTTTCAATTTTACTGAAGCAATTCCAATAGGTGATTTCATGTACTCTATAAGGTTAATCATTTGTTGCTAACAATTTGTCACCTGCAAAATGACACAGACTGTTGTAAAAAATACTCAATAACTTCACTAAAAGT
Organism: Lepidothrix coronata; assembly: GCF_001604755.1. Taxonomy (NCBI): domain Eukaryota; kingdom Metazoa; phylum Chordata; class Aves; order Passeriformes; family Pipridae; genus Lepidothrix; species Lepidothrix coronata. The sequence continues at coordinate 5,643,155 of NW_016690195.1, forward strand.
AGGGTCCTAAAAATGCTACTAGATTTGGTCATTCTGATCAGTTCTAAACTCATTTCATAGTTAAGAAACTTATTTTAAAAACCTTTTTGGCTTGGTATTTAAGAAAATGTCCTAGAATATTATGTTCTTCTGAGGCAAGTGTCTTACCAGAAGTCAAACACACCAAAGAAGGACAGAAGGGCAACCAAAACTATAGCCCTGTCAGGAAAAGAGAGGAGGCCTACTTATACAAAATGCTGCTAAGCAAATTAATTCCACATTTAATCTCAGTGTCTCTGCAGGCAGAACTGGAATTAACTATGCTCCATTTTGCTTGTGAACAAAGGCAATCTAGCAGCTCCACCACTCCCTGAGGTCACCTACAGAGGCTGGGCAAACTCTTGTCCTTGAAGGGTTTCTAGTCTCAGAGTCTCAGCTCTCACAAAGCCTTGGCTGCTGTGACTTAGTGCTGGAAACAGGCCGGCTTCAAAAGGGAGGCTGGATGAAATCATCTCCAGAGATCCCTACAACCTACATGTTTTTTCTTTACATTTGTAAGATATTCCACCCTGTTATTCCTCGTTCGTCTTTCAAGCTGGAACTATTGATTTTAATGTTCTAGTCATAAAATCTAACCCAGTAGTCAAGTCAGTAAAATCAAGACTAAACATCTTTGATTTCTTCTGGTGGTTGCTGAGGTTCCCATCATTGACATACAGGCAACTTTCACATCTTTCACATCTTTCAGCTCCTTTGACCTTTCTTCTGTCACACCCACAGGGTGACCACTAATGGTCATTGCTGAAAATTTAGCATGAGAGCTGCTCACTGAATTTGGTAAGTGGTCCTCTCTGCTCAATCTCAGCATGGCAGGAATGCTGACAGGATAAGATAATGCAGAAGAGGGGAGAGGAAGGTGAAAAAAGAACAGACCGACCTGCTCCTACAGCTTGGACATCTTTTACAATGCAGGATTTCCCATAAACATGTCCTTAAAGGTATCTGCTCTCAACATCTAACTGTACAAAAGCTAAGTCATACTGAAGTAGCAAATTTTAATTGACTTCAGCAGTAAATCTACTAATATTCGTTCTATTTGAACATTTCCCTAACAGGAGGGCTGATGTGAGTTCTGTGAAACCATGTGAAAAAAAGGACTCTATAATTGTGGCTTTCTGGCCCTGTCATTACATTTATAGCCCCACTAATGGTATTAGCATCATGAAACAGAACCATAAGGGCTTACCAGTAAAAATATCAATAAAAATAGTACTGTTACTAGGAGAGCACTGTGGTCGGGAATAGAACAGCTCCTTGTCACAGATAACATTTGGACAAGGGGTTTACGATGAAAAAGGATGAAAAATCTTTTTAAAATTTTTATAGAAAAGTTTCAACTAAAGGTAAGGTCAGGAAAGAGTCTAAAAAAGAGGAAGAGTCTTTTCTATTTGGTATGGAGTTTTTTAAGCACTTCAGTAGACCTTACTAATCTTTCCTGAGGACAATAGCCAGAAGCAGAACCACTGCTCCTACCTTTATTGGGAAAGCATTGACTACATCCAGTATAAGAAATACTACCCATTTAGTATTAACATTATGTGAAATATATACATACATATAGATGGGTTTCTGTGTGTGTGTTTTAATGTGTTTTATTCCATTATGCAGCAAAGTAAGAAATTATAAATATTCTTTCCAATTTTGAAGGCACCATTTTTGAAAATAAAAATTTTCAACAGACCACATAGAAATTTGTACTTGGTCCTCAAATGTTGCAACACTTTATACTCCTTTGTTCCCATACAGCTCTGCCTCCATGGCTGACAACAGCATATGACTGTGACCCTCACAGCTTCAATATCATCTCATAAGGTTGCACTGTTCACCTTCTAATGGAAGGAAACTGCCTATATTCTATCCATTGTTGGATAATGCATATTTTTTCTTAAACTGTCCTCAAGCCAAGATTGTCACTCAGCATCACCATAGAACCCACTCACTGTAATTGGTGATTCATACATCTCAAAACACTGTTCAAAAATTTCAAGGATATATATTAACCCTATAAATTCAGGGTTAAAAATGTCATGTTGAATTCTCTTAAAACATCAAGATTCTCTTTTAGCACAAAACAAATCAAAGACTTTTGATTAAAGTTTCACTCCTCCTACAAGTTGTGATTTTCTTCAGTATGTGTGACATCATTCAACTCAATAGAAAGTTGTATGAAAAGCACTGCAAAAAAAGTATTAGATTACGTATTTGTGGTGAAGAAAATACACAATATTATTTAGAATTCAGACTGTAGTACACAGCAAGCTATGACAAACAGGGTAGTAGGAAGGGTGAGGTGTAGTAGAAAGGGTGACTATTCTCAGGACACCATCCAAAATGTGCCAGAGTGAACAGGAACTGTTCTACTGACCTCGGAAGGCTCTGGCTCAGGTTTTAAAGGTTCACAGTACTGACAGACGCATTAAAAGGTGATAACAAACATTCAAAAGGTCAAATATTTTGGTTTCCAGATGTTGTTGTGTGGCAAGAGGGACAAAAGGATTGTTACTTAGTAAGAGAGAATAAATAGTGATGTTGAAAAAGAAGCAGGGAAATGCAAAAAACTGAGGAACGAGCAGGCTTTGCTCTTTAGTACCTAGACACTTTTCTCATTTCCATGTTTGGAACAGATCTCTGTGCCATGGAAACAGAACTTGCAGCTCAAAATGTAAAGCAATAATAAATTATTGCGCGTAAGCCGACCCAGCAGGAAATTCTCTAGGGAAGCAGCAGTGAGAAAAGGAAGCATGTCACCAGTGTCACCCTCATGCTAAATGTCCATATGTGCATTTTTGAAAGCAGACTTGGTTTCAACATTTTTGTAAATTAATATCACAGTAGTCACTGAACTGCCTTACAGAGTCCAGCAAACAAGCATGCTGGAGAAGACCTCCACTTCAGAAGTCTGAAAAAAAAGCAAATGGACTGTGGAAAAGCATAGCATAAAGGACCGCAGGAAAGAGAAGTTAACTTGCAGTATCACATACTTGTGAACTTTTAAGCATGTCTCTTTGAATCAATAACTCAGACTAAAAATCAAAGGAACTATTTAGGCAAAATACTTCCTCTGATAACCAGAAACACGGCAAATGGGAGAACTCACTATTTCCATAATAATACATACACACAAATAATAGGAGAAATTATTTTCAGCCATTTATACTAACTCCCTGGCCTCAAACTGTGGACTTGTTAAAATACTAAAAATTTGTTTTCCTGTATCTATTTCTATTCAGGAATACATATTTAAGTACACATACTTTAATAGTGTAGCCTCCAAGGCTAGTTGGTTTACAATGCAACCTCCTTCAATGCTCTAACAAAGAAATGATTTACTGGAGTGCAAGAAAGTACAACTTTTTCTTCAGCAACACCTGTTGAAACCCTATTCTTCTTGTCTGTGGCTATCAATATGGGTTGCACATACACATGGACTTCAATAAGCCTGTCTAAAGCCTACGTGCTCTTTTTGACACCCTGTGAACTCAGCCCCAGCATGGATCAATAGCAGAGCCAATTGGCAAATTATCTCTGAGTTTGAGGGGACTGTGCACAGGAGCAAGTGAGCAGGGAATGGCAACACTATGATTCCTGCTGCAGCACCCAAACCCCCTGGCTTACAGTGCAGCCACTGTACAGATGCACATTTATTGTGTCACACATGCAAAGGAAAAGATTCCAAAAAAATGGTTACACCAGGAAAGAATGAGTTATGAAATAAGGATTGAACATGAAAAAGCATTGAACTAAATCTTGAAATTTTAAAGAAAAAGCAAAAAAGAAGCTTCAACTCTTATTTCTGAAGACTGTGTTGGAGAGGGTCACAAACATTGAAGTACAGAGATGCTACTGGTTTTCAATAGCCTGTAGGGCTATTCAGTCTAGGTAAAAAGATGATTTACAGGTAAGCCCAAGAAAAGAGGAACTGTTTGCTATGGGCATAAAACAAGTCCTCTGGCTCAAAAATTCTTTTGCTGAAGGAATTCTTATGATGAAAATGGATAAGTGCTTCCTGAAAAACTCCATCTCAGTCACCAAAGCTTCACTGCAGAAATTCAGGTGACTGGCTTCTGAGAAAAGGCTGAAGGAGAGCTTGGGCATTGTTATAAAGGTAGCACATAAAAAATCTTCTTCATAAAGAGGAATTTAAAAGCTGAGCTATTCAGAAACTGATAGTAGAAACAAAATATATCACAGACTAAACTCCTTTTGAAAAGAAAAGCTAAACACACTGTCTGAGCTTAGCATGTCCAGGCTGACTTTGAATCAATAAGCAACTGGTTTGGTATCAAATGGATATGTACACCAAAATCAAGGATAATGCCTTGCCCAAAGTTTCACATTTCTTACAAGGCAAACACTGTAACTGGAATGACCAAAGGCCCAGCAGCTGCTCTGCCATGGACCCATCAGCAGATGGCTTGTTTGGGTGCTTTAAATGGTGTTCTCTGCCCGACTGACAAGGTAAGAGCACACAGCCACTTTGAAGCAAAGTGCAACTTATGAGAAAAACACGCGTGACACGGGCAAATGCTCAGTAGCATTTGAGCCAGACAAAGCTGCTGGGAGAGTGCTTTTTCATCGTTTGACATCATATGAGTCCTGTGGCTGACATCCAAGCCATAGAAGAGAAGTGCTCCCATATCAAATGACAGCCAGGACCCCAGATGCTCTAAGATTTTAAGGAAGGATTGTGCACGGTGAATACTGATACAAAGGCTTAGCTTGCCTACACAACATCCAGACAGCATCCATGTTCACTTGGCAGAAACAAAGAATATTAAAAACATATTTCAGGAATATCACAGAGAAGACTAACAGTCTCACCGTGCTTCATATGGACTTACAAAGCAAAGCTGACATAAAGTCAACTACAAATAATTGACCAACATGGTCAAGTGAGTCTCTGATCCAGTTAAACAAGACAAAGAGGGAGCTGATCATGCAAATTTAAAACCTATCACAGCCAGAACTAACAAGTTCTTCAAAAGGAACTAAGCATTACGAAAACTGTCTCTTTTCTGTTGCCAAGAGGTATTTTTGCTGTTGCCGCCATGCTTGCAGCATTGCCATGGTTCCTAAAATAACATTAATAATACCTAGAGGATCCCCCTACTCTCATTTAGAAAGAAAGAACTCTAAGCCTTCACCTATGAATTGGGACCAATGTAAGCACACAGGGAAAATGGACAACACCAGAAGCTCTATGGAATCAAGCAGAAAAAATATATTTAATGGATGAAGAGAAAAAATATAATTTCTACTGGGGCAAAAAGAAATCTACTGATATAACTACTCGGTGTCAATAATAATGGAAGAAAGGTAGAGAACAACTTGAAAAGAAAGGAGAGGAAAGAGGAAAGGAATTATTTCGGGGATCAGTTCATACTATCTGCTGCTTATCAAGAACATTTTGGAGTTTAACGCTCCAAAGAAGCTATAAAACAGACATTTATCCAAATGCTCATGAACTTTTTCATACTGCTACATTATTGCTCATATGATACATCTGGTCCTCTCTTTGACTGTATTACTTGATAATTTTAAATACTGTTTCTGCACATGTCACTTCTCAATTAAGATGAAGCACTAGGAGAGGCAGGGTAGAAGCTGAGGCCCCTCCACTCACCTCTCCAAAGGGCTCTTTGCCATCTCCTCCCCAGAAACAGGAACCAGCAGCCCCCTGCTGCTGCTGGTGAATTTCAATCTAAATTAGACATACTATGATAAAGAAGGATCATAAGTGGAAGATAGGGAAGAGATGTCAGAAAATGAGGAAATCAAGTTAGTGACTGTTGTCATACCTGCATCACAGTGAAAATTCCATCAAATCTAACAACAACTGACAGGTTCTGACATGGAAAGTAGTGCCTTGGCTGATCCTTGGCTGCAGAAGGTCTGAAGACTCACAGCACTGTCAAACTGTGTAAGCAGCTTTAGAAGCACAAAGCTATCAGCATGGGGAAAAAAATCAAACTAAATCAATGCAACATTCATGGAATAATAAAAATTGAATAAAAGAAATAAAAGAGATGAGCAGCTGTGCTTGAGATGCAGGTAAAGAGACCAGCACTGTACTCTCCAATAATTCTGTGAAAGGTGCCCTAAAACTGTCAAGCCATGAGATCAGACACACCCAGACTAATACAACATGCTGCTGGGACTCAAGACAGCCTATATAGTGCAGTGGGACAGCAAGGGTATATGACTCTGGCAGCTACACGTTAAGTAGATCTGAAGAACATCGTACAAACCCAAAAGATGAAAAAAATGTCAATAATGAAGATGAAAGGCTTGTCAACACACAGGGAAAAAAACGAATGAAAAGCAGCCATTTGGGAGAGATCATAAAAAATAATGTATTTCTAGAAAGCTTCAAAAGATTTTATTTCTTTGGAACAGGCAAAAAGGGCTTTTCAAGTAGGTAAGGTGAAGGGATTAAAAAAGCATGGGAAAAAGACTTCAGCATTCTTATAATTCTATGATGTTTGTTTAACACACTGCATTGTTCATTAAACAATAACCAAATAGATCATTCCACTGAGACTGAATTGCAAAATCTGGCAAAGCTAGACTCAAACATGGATATTGTGTTTCTCATCTAGGAAAACTTTTACGCTCCGTTCAATACACTGTTTTTTGCTAAAGGAATTTAAAAAATTATAATAATCTGATCCACTATAGTGAAGACCAAGATAAATATGAGCATTTTGGTCTGTTCCCAGGAAAATCTCTGGTAAATTAAATACTTTATGAATAAAAAAAAAAAAGGAACATGCTCTGATATTAACTATTACAAAAATACTTCTTATTATTCTGGTTTTTACTTAGAGGTCTTTACAACCTAAATCTTTCTATGATTCTGTGATTTTCTAAGGTCATCGAGTCCAACCATTAACCAAGCACTTCCAAGTCCACCACTAAAAATGTTATGATCTCCGAAATATGACTATTGAAAACAAATTTTTGACACCTAAATACATTTAAAATTACCATATGTATATACAGTCCGAGGTGTTCATGATGTGACTCTCAATTTTGTTGTCCGTATGCGTAATGTCGTACATGGTGAAGAGTTTCACTGAATTAAAAAATCACTCACCACTAGTAGGCATCTGAGTCTTTTACTGCTAGTTGAGGCACTTAAATTGTGCTAAACTCCATTAAGGGCAAATATTTAACATAAAAAAAATCTAGTTTTAAGTTGTTTCTCACTTAATGGGATGTACTTATTTTGAAGAGCAAATGACACTTTGGTGGTCTAGATTTGGAGAGTAAAAATTTACTTCTGATCTATCGCCCAGCCATTGCCCTCTCTGTGGAGAATCCATCATGCCCAACTCTTTTCTGGCAACACACTCACCAGGAGAAGCCTAAATTCTAAAATAAACAAAACTCAATTCAATATGGCAGCGAAAACTTCAGCATATCCTGTTCTGATTCATGGAGGTCATCGTCACAAAACCAAAAGGAATTGCAGTCTGACACCCTTAAAAGCAACTCCTCTGTTCTACAGACTCTTGACTTGAGGGCTTTTCAAAATGCCTCAAACCCATGCTCCAGTTTTTAAGGCACATCTCTCTCTTTAAAGCAACTCTTTTGCCGCAATAAAACCGTCAACTTTTTTAGCAGCAGATAGCAGAACTCGAAATGGAAACATCTGGTGTCGCTTACGGACATATATTAAAAGAACAGATACTAGATTTCCCTGGAAAAATCAATGGTTGCTCTTCTTCATCTGCAAAGCGGGCTGCTCATCACGGCTCGATACGAGCCCGACACACAGAGTCTGCGTCTGGGTATGACAGCGAACCCTCGGGGGTCGGCGCGGTGGGCACACCGTGTCCCCCGGGGACACCGCGTCAGGGGCGTCTCTCTGCGGTACCTGAGCAGAAGCTGTTGCTGCTGATGGTCCTGCCGGAGCGGCCGGAGGAACTGGGCGGGTTGAATTCCCGGCTTTCCTCTTCTGAAAAGGGGGATTCGGAAGCTGGGGATACCTTCTGCTGCGGCCGGAGGACCAGGCGGGGGATGCGGCTGCGGGACACCTCCCTTTCCAGCTGCGTCTTCTGCTCCTGCTCGGGAAGGGACACCCCGGCGTCAGGGACCTCTCGGATGTGCCCTCCTCTTTCCATCATCGAGGCAGGGGCAGGCAAATCCCGGCCCCCCCCCGCCCCCCCAGGGCGGGGGCAAGACGAAATCTGCCTGCCCCTGCCTCTCCTCGCTCCCCTCCGCGAGAGGAGCCCCGTCCCTCCGCGGCTCCTCACCTTGCCGCTCTCCCGCAGGGGCCCCATCGCTCCTCAGTCACGGCGCGGCCGGGAACAGGCACCTGGCATGGACGAGAGGGATGCGCTGAGCCGGGCTCTGCTTTGCTTTGCTGCCGCTGCGGCGCTGGGGGTGGCGGCGCCCGCCCGGCCCCGCCGCTCCCCGCCCCGACACGTGGTGCCGCCGCCGCAGCGCCCGCGGCCGCCGCCGCTCCGCCGCCCCAAGGGCGCCGGGCAGGTGCGGGATGGGGCGCGTCCCCCCGCCCGGGCGGCAGCCGCATCCCCTCGGCACCGCTGTCGGTGGGATGCCCCGGAGGGGACCCCGCTGCCCGCCCGCCGCCTGCCCTCCGCCAGCCCCTGCTGCCGGGCCGGGCCGCGAAAGGCAGAAAGGAACGTAAACATACAGAAATGAGGGCAGGCCGAGTGCGGTCTGTGTGTGCCGCGTTAAGGTACCAAAGCAGATGCGTAACAGAGGGCAGATGTTACCAGTACAAATACGATGGATGTTATATAAGTAGCAAAATGCGTCGTCAGATTTTCCCTGCTCCTTATTCGTAGAATCACAGAATGTTAAAGGGTTGGAAGGAACCTTAAAGCTCGTCTAGTGCCAATGTCCCTGCCACTAGACCAGGTTTTTCAGGTCCTTGAACACTGCCAGGGTTGTGGCATCCACAACCTCCCCAGACAACCTGTTCCAGTGTCTCACCACTCTCACAGTAAAGAATTACTTCCTAAAGTTAAGAATTTCTTTCTATTGTTATTCAATAGGAACATGTAGAAAGAGAAAAACTTACTTGCTTCTCAAACATAAAAATGTTGATTCTCAGATAATACATGGCACAGTATGTTTAATAATAGTATTTTCTCTCTCACCTTCCATTGCAGTAGTTGTCATGACCCTCCTATTGATTAATGCACATGTAACCTTGTTCATCTGCTCCCCAGAGCATGCATTAGCAGGGCTGCAATCTGGCCTGTATGCATATGCACACAGTGGTTGAATAGGACTGCTTTTCCACAAAAAGAATGATGAAATTCTTGATGTGAAGTTCATTTGAGGTTCCACATAGATGTGTACTTACAGGACTTAGTGAGCTTGCAGATGTTATACTTTCAGCAATTGTATTTTTGGGCAAAGATTCCCTTTGCTTCCTACTGTCCTGGTTTCATCTAGGACAGAGTTAATTTCCCCATGGCACCTATAAAGGGCCCCAATTCCTGGTGGGAACTTCTGTTTGCTATTAGAGCATAAATATTAAATACTGTCTAAAAAATAATTAAGAGCAAATGTGCCTTTAATGTGTAGTGCAGAGAACATACTGGCAGTAACAGGAAAGGTGATGCGTTCATCTAGACCTCAAAGAGGAAAGAGGACACTGGTGAGTACTGACACACTGATTGTTGCATATCCAAAGAGTTATAATTACTAATTTATTAACCTGGCATCAGAATTAGATCCATTACTTATGTAGAGCTCCAAGCTATGCTCTGCCAAAAAGATGATACCATCCTCCCCTGGCAGTGTCAAGACATCTATAATTCAGAGAAGTGAGATAGTTACATCTGAAAAAAAATGCTTAAAATTCCTCTATTAAAATATGTGTGCTTAAAAAATATATTCTAAGCACTGGAATCTACCTTCCCAAGACACAAAAACGCAGGAAGAATCTTGAACCTTTCCCTACTGCTCCAAGACTGTTTCCATGGAAAATTGCAAATCACATATTTTAATCACACAAATTTGCTCTTCCGTTCAGTAGGCACCAGGGCACTTGAGACCATGGGCTTCTCCTGCGAGCATGTGCCACTTCCACCCATGGCACATGTGGGGTGGAAATTTCCCATGTACATTTGCAAAGCTCTTTTACCAGTAGTAAGAGTAAGAAGAAGCTGTGCAGCAGCACTGCCATTGCCATAGTAACTCAGCTCCGGAGCTGCTGCTGATGATTCAATTGTCAGAGCCTGTTTTATCTTTTTCCATTTCAAGCTCAAGTTTTTCCCTTGCTAAGAAACAAGATATAAGAAATGAAGTCTTCAGGCTGCCTCAGGGTTCATAATGGGATGTGATTCCCTTTGATCTCCTCTCAGCATAGAGATTTATAGCCTTATCATAAATCATAAAACAATCATTAACTTTCAAGCAAACTTTTACTCCCCCTTACAGTCATGTGTATCTAATAAATATTGAAACATTAAGTCACTTTTCAGTTTATTAAGATATTTTTACTAGTTAATCGTCAGTACTGGGAGGAACACATACTTGACATGAGCATGTGATACCACTCTTATTCCTCTCTTATGTCTTTTACAAACCAGCAGCATCTCTGTAATACCTATAAAACTAATTTTCATAACCAGTGTGTAATTCTGAACAAATCTGTATTTGCTGTGTAAAGAAAAAATGTTATACATTTATGAAGGCCTCAAAAACCCTACAGAACAGAGTGTATTCTTTGCCTTTTTCTTGCTTTACTCCCTTCTGAAAAATAACAGCTCTCCAGGAAGCCGCAGAGGGCTGCAGATTCAGCAGGAGTGCCTGGACTCCAGGAGCTGCCAGGGGAAGCTGGGCACTGCGCCAGGCCCTGGGGTTAGACCTTATGCTTTCCTGAAAGGGGAGCAAGGTATATGAAGCAGTTTTTGTTCCAGGCTTTGCTACCAAGATCTTCACTCTGCTAGAGTGCTCTTACAGAAAAAGTTGCAAAGGAGAGAGGATGGGGTGAATTTTAGAGGATCACAGAGTATGTTTTGCTGTCATCTCTGCTCCTGTTTTACTGCCACCTCTGAATCTTCTCAGCTGGAGGGGGAGTGGGGTTCTGATGCAGCAGAGTTTTGCTGATTTTGGCCAGCAGTTAGCTGTGTCCATCAGCACAGTCAGAAGGAACTCAGTGCATTGCCACTTCCACATCTGAACTGCTAAGAGAAAAGCTTTATCTAATGTTTTTGCAAAGCTTTCTGTGAAATTTAGTTTTCTAAGTTTATTTGTTCTATCTGATGGCACACTGTTTCTAGACATCTGCAAATGCTGCTTTCCAGTTTGCTTTCTTGCAGTATAGTAGTTTTGCTCTTGAGCTGTCAGAATAACAGCAGGAGAGCAGTACAGTAAAGGTCCCAACATCCTAATTAGGTATCCAAATACCTCTGTTCATAATTGGGCACTTCAGAAGAACAAGCAAAAAACCATAATGTACTCAGGACAGACTTGCCTAGAGCACAGCAGTAGGTACAAGGGTCCCTTTGCACAATTCCACACAAGTGGTTTATTCATGCTGCTAGCAGGGACCAAGTCTCAATTTTGACCTTCTCGGTGGTACAGCCTTGCATATGACTTTCTGATTCCATGAATTTTCCTTCTCTTCTGTGCAGTAGTTGAGCTTCAGCAAGAAGGATTTCACTCCTCACTTTTCTTTTGACCAGTCCCTTTACAGAGTGGAAGTAAGCAGGACTTGTAGAAGGTCAGAGGTTGTAGTCATCCCAGGTAGCAAAAGGAGTGGAACATCTACTTCTTGGTTTGTTTGTTTGGGTTTTTTTGTTTGTTTTTTTTTGTTGTTGTTGTTGTTGTTGTTTTTTCTGTGTGTGTGTGTGTGATAATTAAAAGGCTGAACAAGGATTCTTGCGCTATGTGAATTATTACTCAACAGTCACCTCATGCACCTTTGCTATTTTTATGTTGTCACCATTTGGTAGTATTACATATACTTGCAAAATTTGACTTTGTGGGGAAGTGGCATGCGTCTGCACCCCGATTTTCACCTGGAGGATGCTGGTCCAAAACCGATCTGGCTCATTGCTCAGGCCAGGACTTACAAGTTTTTGTATTACTGAAAGCACTCATGGGCATTTGGGATAAAAACCAAAGAAATATTTTGTAATCCTATGTTCATTAGGGTTAGATGGCTTTCTTGCAAAGTTATTTTGATTTGTAGAGTTTTGGTGCCTAAATCTCTCTAAATTCAGTTTCAAGTGGCTGAATTTTTCTTATTGGTTTGGCACTGGGCTTTTGCAGGTCAGTAAAGTGCAGACAATGATTATACTGATTTAGGACTGTGGGCCATGTTTTGGTTTTGAATCACATCACCCTCTGAAGTCAAAGGAATGCTGAATGAGGCAGAGGCAGAGCTGGGCTCTGTAATCCCAATACTACGTGATTTCACTAACGCAGGCACATAGCTGATAATGTTCCTGTCTGACTTAAAGAGCATCTGTACTTTGCCAGCTGAGGCAAGTTTGCTTATCAAATGTGTTGATCCTGTTTTTCTATTCAGATGGGTTGTATAATATCAGCAGATATGACTCAAATGTTACACAAATGCTAGAAAGAAGATCAGCTGGAGGTAACCATTTTCACTGCAACGGTTTACGTTAGAGGTCTTTAGAGAATTACCTGAAAAATTCTGTCATCATCTTTCAGAAATACTGGAAAATGAGGGAAAGATGAGAAGACTATGAATATCATTATAATATATAGAAAAAAGAAAAAGGGAAGCATTGCTTCTTGCTGATCTTGGGCAAAACAATAATATAATTAATTTGGGACCATGGCAACACAAATCAGAGGTTGAAAATATAACTAATAGCTATCAGGATATCTTCAAAGGAAGCATATCTTGTAAAAATTGGAGCAAATAGTAACATTTTAAAACATACAGTCAAATTCAAAGAATGACATCTGGGACAAATAATAAAGCTCTGCCATCAGGATGGGAAACTGTTTTGGAAACTAAATACCCATAGTAGCAAATAACTCAATATGTGTTCTTAGACCATGACTGTGGTTAAGAGAACTAATGTTGAAGAAATGGAATATTGAGCTGAAATAGGGGAGTGATCTTGCCTGTGTGCACAGTATAAGATGTCTGCTGGAACAGTGTGTTCAGTGCTAGTGGGAAAGAGTTCAAGGCAGATCCTTTTTTTCTGCAAGACATTTATTTAATCTGACTTCTGATAAGAGTTGTGTGATCTGTTTGTACTAAACAGATCTCTGTCAGTACTACTCAATGAAATGTAATCCAGAAAGCAAGCTAAAGCACTGCACACTCTCAGATGTTTGTGTAGCAGCCTATATATGTAGAAGGGATTTGAGCTGACTTGTCTGACTTCAGACATCTGAAGTTACTGTGTGAAATTATGAGATCTATAAAACCAGAGTCATGACAAGCAGCCTTATTCCATGCCTGTGCCCACACTGGAGATGGAGGTGCAAGGAAGGATCTGTGGCTAGCAACTGCCTGGATTTAAGCTTCTCTCCCCAGGGGTCCCAGAGCTCTGCCAAAACTCATGACTCGGCTCTGCATCCAAACAGTCTGGGAAACATGTGAAATTTGGGTTAAAGTGCAGTTTGGTTCTGCTTTTAAAATAATGTAAACAATTTAAAAAATCTCTCTAGAAACAATTACTAAACTGCCTTACTGTAATAAGCACTCACATCAAAGGCTGTTAGTTTGTAAGATGCACAGTCTAAGTAGCACAGAAATATTCTCTGTGTTTTAGACTTCAGCTGTGCCAGAGCTCTAACAGAACAAAATCTGATATTTCTATATAGGTCCAATTTATCTAACTCATGAAATGGTTGTACGTAGCAGGACATGTATTTTGACAATCTCTGAGATTACTGCTTGATCCAGTCTCAAAGTTTAGGAGCGGCCTTGTTATGATTCCTGAAATCCAACCATCTGAGGTCAATAATGGTATCTTACTGCACCATATGGCTTTTTTATATAATGTAAATTCTGTACAGATTTGCATTAGAGCATGGGATGTGGCTGTGGTGAGGTCCCGAAAAAGATGATGGTGTGCAGCTATTTCTGCTAGTGATCCCTGGTATAATCTATAACCTCAACTGGTTTAGGTTTTGATACAATACTGCTGAAACATAAATACTCAAGAGAGATGGCTTGTTCAGAGATGGGCATGTACATAATGACTCTACCTAGTTTTGAAAGCTTTTTTGCTTTGAAGCAAGTGTTTACTTTTAATTTGACTCGGTGGGTGTGAGCCAAGATTTATTTACACTGGTATGGTGGATCTGATGGACACATTTTTCATATTAGGTCAGAATGAGTGAGAAAGTAAGTACTAGTGGTACTCAGCAGTTAATTATATCTGAATGCTGCATCTCCTAGGGTTATCAAGGAAATAATTCAAGTGTCTTGCTTTTTTTTTTTCTCAGTACCTTACATACGTTTATATAGTATATAGCACTTGCATCACAGAGTGGATAGAAAAAACATTTCATTGAGAATCTGGACTGAAGTACCACTCGGAGAGGCATAGTTGATGTGTTTAGTTCTATCTGGAAACAAATGTAGTTTTTGAAAGGAGTTTTATGGCCTCAAAATGGGTGTCTGAGAAGTATCTGCCCATTTAATTTACAGACCGAATGGGATTTTTCTGTTCTGATGAGTAAAAGATTTATTTCTGAGCTATTTTTATTCTGTTCTTAGTACACAGTTAGAGAAAGTCTGATTTCAAAAGTTCTTCAGTGTGGGAAAGACAAGGGATGCAGTGAAATGTGTATCAGAAAGTTTCCCAGGAATTGGGACACCCTTCAAGAGATCTGTAGGTGAGCTCAAAAGTGGTTGAAGACATTTAATATAGTTGAGTATGAGCTCTCACTGACCTGGAATCTAACATGGTTCTTAGGAGCTCTCCCCTTTGAATCAAAGTAGTGCCTTGCCAATTACCACATGCCTCTGGCAAAATGCAACAGTTGGAACCAGTACAAATGTCATCAGTTTATGGGAACACTCACACAGGAGCAAAAGGCGAAATGAGAGACTGTTGTGGTGTAGAAGATGACATCTAGAACGTCCCCACAGGCTCCACTGTACGAATCAGAAAGCGCTGCATGTGCTGTAGCCAAGTGAGATGTGATACAGGAGGTGACAATCAGTTCTATGTCCCTGGGGGTAATGGGAAAAGGATATCAAGGAAGCAAATGTGACTCAAGGCACTGCTGATCAAAATAGTATGACTTCCCATGCTCCATATATAAAGCACGAATCCATCTAAACTGCAGCTGAAATAAGACAACCAGCATAAACAGTACATAATTGCCAATGTCAATAGCTACTCAACTTAAGGGAGGAGCAGAAACTGTATTAACAGAACATTGTAATTTGAGCTCAGGATAACTGAATTAAATTTAACCATATTTCACAAAAAATATCAATGATGAATTGTCAAAGCTGAGGCATTTTACCTCAGTCCTCCTGAATGGTAAAAATAAGAACAATACTTCTCCCACACACATACTAAGTAGACTTTAAAGGCTAAGAATCTTGCAAACTTTTTTATACTAATCATCTTATTATTAAGTGCTGTATTAGTTCTTCTGAGGCTGCATTATTAATAAAATGTGGGATATGCATGTTTTCAGTACAGAGGTTCTGTGTATATTGATGGTTATTCATATATAAAGTAGTTCACGAAAACTTGAATAGCTCCAAAGAGCAACCAGAAACATGTTTTTTTTATTTATTCAACTGGTGTTATAATAGTTATATTTTGATCTTATTCTTTGAGCCTGGCCTTGTTTCTACCCACTTCATAGTATCAATATATATAAGCCAAGGAGCATATCACAGTTACTTTCATCTTCCTACCCTTGTTCCTTTCTGCTTTAACTGATGTTCTTGCCTAGACACTTACTCAGAACTGTCCTTCCCAGAGACAATCTATGGGAAGGTTTAGAGGATTAATTATGAACAAGGACAAGGTCTTTTGATCTATTTTTTCAGTATCTATTGCGATGTGGTCTTGAAAAGGGCCCTGAAATGCTACTTCATTTAAACAATAGATGGTAATATGAATAGGAGTAAATAGTGCAGCTTAATGCCTTCAACATTAAAAAGATGGTTGGGATGCCAGTTCGGCTACAAATTCTTCCAGTAATGAAACAGATTGTGTAATCCTGGATGGTTTCTAAATCACTGGCATAAGGATCTTGTGTAGTTTGTGTATATGGTTCTTGACAGGTACATTTCTGCTTGATAACATCCCCCACGTGAATGAGTTATATTATTACCATCGTCTTGTTCCCTTTCAACAAGACAATTGTGCTATCTGGGGCAAATGCCACATTTTTTTTTTATTTTTTTTTTATGTAGGTATCTACTTTAAACAATGGCAGTATCACGTTTTCCACAACTATCAGTGAATAACAGTAACACTGATTTGATACAAAAGCTTGTGAAGTCTCTAAGAACACTGTATATATATAGTACAGAAATTAGAGTGCTCCACTTTCAAGAAAAGATGTGTGTTTGTAGGGTTGCTGAAAAATCTTAATGTTTATAAATGTCAAGAAGAGGAAATGATTTTTTTAATCTTAATTTTGCATCTGATTTGACAATTTTATTTACAATGTAAGTTTGTTATTTTATTTCATTTTTCTCTGAAAGAAGACAAGATAAACAAGAAAATATTTCCTACTGATCCTGAATTTTCCATTATGTCAAATATGTTGTTGATTTACAGTCTGTTTATTTAGCTGAAAGAAACGGTTGCAGTCTGAACCATGAATTATGGGCAACAGTGAAGGGCTGCATCAGCCTCCCTTACCTATTTATTGGGACTCAGCTGTGTTTTGCAGGCATTGCCCTTCTCTCTGGACAAGGCCTTTGGCTGTAGCCAGGCACGATGGCAAAACTCCTGCTGAGATATGTGTTGGCTCATGCTCTGTTGTTCCAAAGTGGCTGAAGGCGCCCAGCCAGCAATCCCCAGCTGCACATGTCTGACACCCAGTCCCTTGACTCAGTTTAACTGCTAATTGCAACAAATGCCTCCTAGAATTTGAGTGCAGAGGGATCTGTGTAAGTGCAGGGGCAGGAAAGAATCCTGCCAGAGCTGATTTCATATCCCATGCCCCGTGGGAGGCGCCCTGGGTACAGTGCCACCTGGCACCAATGGATTTCAGCATTCCCTCCTGCAGCACAAAGCAGTTCTGGGCAAGCTTTAGTACAGCAAAGACTGTAGGATTGGGCTCAAATATTTCTGAAATATGATTCAATCCCACAGTCCTTGTATATCCATAATTACCAGCATAGCTGAAAGGCTATGTCCTACCCTGCAGTTCCTACCTAAAGTAAAGGCTAAGCTTTGAAAATCATTTACTGAGAAATTCCTCCAGATACTAAGAGTAACTTAAATGAATACAATTATTGTGCACGCACTGATGGTGCGAATTTCAGAAGATTCAAAATCCTTGTTAGTAAAAAATCTGTTATTAAAAATTACCTATTTTATGGATTTGTTTTCCTTATTTTCTTGTACTTTGTTCTCTTAATCTAGATGTCAAGAGATCAGTGGGCCTTGTAACTGACTTCGGGGTAACAAATGCAGGTTCAGTCTCAGTTTCAAAATTGTTCATTTTTCCTTTGGAAAACTGTATCAAATGTGTTTAAGTATATTAAATTGTATATTCCCTTTATTATTCCATACATGTTTTATTTTTTTTTGTCATTTTCATGGACATTTTCTATTTAATATAGATATTTTGTAAGTCATTATGAGAGTATTATTACTGTTTACTGTGGGCTTGAATTGATTTTAAGCAGTCAAGTGCACCCACTCAACCCACTGAAAATACTGGTCTTGAATTTTCATGGAATGTAGATTTAACCCACATCGGCATGATTCCAAAAATGCATGAGCTTAATGCAAGAAGGACTGTCATTCTGTTCATCAGCAGTTATGCACTGGCAAGTCTGCAGGATCTGACCTCAGATCAGTATTAAAATTGTATCACTGATGGAAGATAACTTAAAATCTTCATAAACAATAATTAAATAACACCCAGTGTTATTTTTTATGGTATCAGTAGAGTTAAAAGAAACATACTTTGAGCCTGAACTCAAGAGACTTGTGACAAAATGAAATATAGCCTGCTGAAACCTACTGTAAGCAAATACCACAAGCTGTGCCAAACAATTATGTTACTTTCACATTAAAAGTAAAACCAAATAGAAAGGACTTGCATATTCCTGTCACCATTGTTTTTAAATGGTATACCCATGAACAAGGCTAGCAGTCATCTGGCAAAAAAGTCAATAAACCATAATCTGTTTATACAAATATCCAATACAGATAGGAGTTTTAAAGACTTGTTTTTTTAATAAGGAAAAAATGGATCCAAATATTAGAACTGCTTTCTAATACCATTTAGGAATATTAGAAACACTTTTGTTATTTCAGAATTTAATTTTCATTACAGTTTAAATACTGGTTGGCTCCTCTGATCCTATATACATCCAGACTATTTTGATACTTTTCATTTAGAAATGTTATGGTGTAATGCATCTGCTCATTGCAACAAAGCAGGAAATACAGGATTAGTGTTTAGTTCATGCCTAGTATATTGTAACACTTGTAACTTTATAAATGAATTTTGGTGGACCCCACTGAAGTGGTGAGGTTATATCTACTTAAAAGAGCAGGTGTGGAATACGTGTGTAAAACCAACAACTTCTGGTGCACTCTTGCCTAAAAATACTAAGTTTTATTTGCTTGTATAAGAAAAACAGGCAGTCACCTGGTCTGGGATCTCATGCTCGTGGCTCAGGGACATGATGCAAATTCTCATCAGATGCTCCAGTGCTTTTGCAAACAGTCTGTATCTGTGACCTGACCTCAACCTCCAAAGAAACTCCCTTCTCCACTGTAGCAGATGAAACTGGATGTGACTGGACAATACAGGGCTTGATAACAAGGGGCATTTTATCTTTAGAGTTTGTCAGAACACACTGGCAACAGTTTTGATTTCAGAGATGAGTTCAAATTTTTTTTTTTTCAAGGAACCCTTTGTTTTTACCAACTAGGAATCTTCACAAATAGGTTTAGCAATGCTTCAACAGAAACACAAATATTTCAAGGGGTTTACATCTGTATTTTTAAAAATTTTGTATATTGATTTTTGTTTGTTGCCCCAAATATGTACTGGAATGCATCTTTCCCTTGTACCTCACTAAATTCGTTTTTCACAGTCCATCATGAGTCAAAATTATCTACGTCACTAATCCCATAGTCTAATCTCATCAAAAGTTACCGAATTTGGCCATTTTTTTGTACCATTTAGCAAATCATTCAGTACATTTTCAGGGTTCCCCAATTCATTTTCTCCTAAGTATGTACAATTTCTCATTCCATCTTCTGTCTACTTCAATCTGTAAGAAATATTAGTTCAGGAATCTGAAGTTTGTTTTAATCTAAGATAAGATCATTTGGGGGTTTTAGAAGCAAGTAGGTTTTTTGTGCTTTGTAAGGTGGAAACATGTACTGACAAGGTCCGCTTTCAATAACAGGCAACTAATAGCATCAGCAGACGTGGTGTTACTTCTTTCTTCTCCAGTTAGAATCTCATGTTCTGTAGATATAGAGAAAGTAATTACATCTGTTACTGGATTTGTATTGTAATGTGTCACAAATGCTGTCCATTCTCCCAGGCTTTTTCACAGTTCTTCGATGATGTGATGCCTTCTCTAATTTTTCTTAATGGTCACTTAATTTTGCTTTTATTGAAGACATTATGAACTTTTTCCAGCTTCTTGTCAGAAGCCACTATTCAGTTCCAAACAGGACTAGAGAAAAATATGAACAGTATGAAATCATACTTGGAATTCTTCCCACTTAGAAAATGCTTTTAGATTAAAGAATGTGACCTCATTTGATATTTAAAATAATGGCAATATTAAATAAACCTGAATTCACTCTGTTCTATGGAGTGAAGAAGTTAAATGGCACTTTAATCCGCAGAGCAATTAGGAAGTTTGCATGGGAGTTGATTTCATGTTTCTAAAAACAGGACTTTTTTTATCATCCTCCTGCAGGTTCTGGATCTTGGCAAATATTATTGTTTTTGTTATAATCATAAATGAATTTGAAATGTCCTAAGCAGCAAGATGGCATCTTGTTCTGTTGCTTCCTACAGGGGTGCTGGAGAAGCATGAGAGAAGCCTTGATTCTGCAGTCACAGTGATGTGCATTTGCATCCCCCAGGGCTGTGTAGAGGCACAGGCATGTGCTTATCTGGAGACACTCAGATTTTTTGTTGCTGCATGTAACAAATCAGGTTCCTTCCCGAGTCATCAGTGTGTGTGTGTGATTTGGTTTTCTCCTTCCTCAATATATCAAATAATAAATATATTCTCTGTAAATGGTAATAAAAATTATTCAAGGAGTAAGAGTTTCAACTATATCTATGTTGATTATGGTAGACACGTCTAGCTCGCTCTTAGAAGTCTCCAGCAATGGTTTCCATTATCTCCCCAACTACATTATTCTTCCACTCTTAATTATCTTTACTTGGTATTTGACCTTTCTGTGCTAAAGTGTTAAAGTCATTACTTCTTGTTCTGTCCTCTACAGCTATGAAGAAAGAACAGAGTGCACTCTGTCGTTGTAGCAATGTTTTATGCACATGAATATTTCCTCCTGCTTATCTCAGTTCTTCCTCATTCTGTTCAGCTTTTGATTCCTTCATTAATTTTCATTTATTCTTTTTAAAACAGTCATCCTATTATAGTAAGATGATATAACTTGTTAGGATTATTTTAAATTCTAGTCATTCTTCAAAGCACTGACAGTCCTGTTCAGCTTGGAGTTGTCTGCACATTAATAATATACTCCTTATTTCATCATGTAGGCTATTGATGGAACTCTTTGCCAGACCCAGGACAAATCCTTGAGGACCCCAGTGAAATATATGCTGCCACTTTTACAATGAACCATTGATAACAGTCCTCCCAGTATGATTTTGTAACTGGTTTCACACCCAGTCAATGATATTTTCACCTCTATCATGTGCCCATAGTTTGCTTTGAGAATGCACTGTCAATACAGTGTCACAAGAAGTACTAAAATCAAAATATATGACTTCAGCTGTTTCTCTCTTATCCACGGGCCTGTGACCCTCTCACAAAGGAATTTATATTGACTTGACATGATTTATTATTAACTAATCCACATGGACTCTTAGTCACCTCCTTTTCCTCCGGATGCTTACAGTTTGTACAAAAATGACCATTTTGGTTAGGACTGGGGGAGGGAACTGAGATGAGCCCAGCACTGTGGGCAGCTGCCAGCTGAATGTTGGTGTATATTACCAGAATAAATTCTACCTCTCTAGGTTCTTCACCCCAGTTGCCCTTCAGACTGCAGCAGGAATCCTTGCTGCCTGGGAGGTCAGTAACAGGGCTGTGTCTGTGCCAGTCAGACCTTGTGCCAGGGACTGGTTCCTGGCGCATTTGTTTGACTCCTTGGGATGCAGCTTCAGTCTTCTTAACCTCTTGCATCCCTTTTCAAAGCTGAGATCTTTCACAGTTCTCACCAATGTTCTCACTTGATTGGCAAGTGATGTTTTCAGTGAAATGAAACTTGGCAGCATGATTTGTTCATACCCACTGAATGCTAGACTAACAGTTCAGGCTTTTCTCTTATGATTAAAGTCCTCCAAATGTCCGTTGCATCACTTCTCCTTTTCACTCGTATCAGAGCAACAATTTTGTCTTGCAATTAAAATCTGTTATTTGATAGTCCTTTTAGAGTGAATTTCCATTGAAGTGCTGGCCAAAGTGCTTATTTTCAATACATCATGTGACAGCTTAATAAGTATATTCATGTCACTACATTTTAAAGCATAATGTATGATATATTTTTTTCAGAAAGTGAACATCCCAAAGATGAGAACATATAATATAAAACTAAATATATTTATATTTATTATGTATATATAATAAATATTTTATCAAAGAATAAAGTTTTAAAAAATAAATTAATCAAGTTTAATTTAATGAAGCTATTTAATTATATACTTTATTTTACTCCTTAAAAGAAATAAAATTGATTTTTGTGCTAGGTAGTAAATATAGAAATATTTAAAAAGGCAAAGTAATGAATAACTATCATCTCCCTGCAGAGTATTATAAAATATGTCTGCTAATATTACTCCAGCTAAACAAAATTTTTATTAAATGAATAGAAATCCTTCCTCCATATCAAAACCAGAAAAAAAATCTTCCTTTAGAAGGGATGCCTTCCGGCAGGTATTAATGAGAAATGCAATAATAATGCTAAAGTTGAATATATGTCTTGAATATAAGGGTAAAAGCTATAAGCTAAAATATGATACTGAAAGGAAGGTTTCAGAATTAAACAGTCATAAAAGTGATGCTGTACTGTCAAAATTTACTTGAAAAATTTTGAGAATAAATCAAAATTTTCCTCTTGGTTTTTAAATTCACATTTATTATGTTGCAAACACTTAAACAAATAAAAACCAAAGAAAGGCCATAGGAGCTCAGTCTAAAGGCTGTGGGACGGTTCCCCTGCCACTGACCAGCACTGCATGCATGCAAAAGGATAGAAGGACAGGGTTATGCATACAGTGCTATGCTTGCAAAATATTTTCTCAGTCTGTGGCAATTTATAGGTCAAGGGCTTTCTACAGCAGAGATGAAATTTCTGTATTTTATAGGTCTAGCTGGATTTTATTCCATTAATTCACCCAGTTGTTTCCTCTAGCAATCTCTACAGTTTTGAAGTCCACCACCTTCTGCAGAGCAGCATTCTGTAGCTTAGTTAGATGTGGGGTCACATTACCATTTTTTGTCTGTATTTCCTCTCTGGTCACTACTTTTCCCTATGACCAGTTGCTCATTCCTCAATTGAACAAGTTGGTCTAGGATGGAAGAGAATTTTCTCCCACCCTTAATCCCTCCCTTCCCTTACTTACTGCTTCTCCCAATATCTCCAACACAGAAAGGATGGGACATGCATTGACATAGCCTCTGGTTGTTGCTGACACATTCCCTGAATGCTCCCTGCAAACAAGTTGCAGTACTGCCAGCCAAGGCAGTCTGGGGGATGGATTGCATGTCCTATAGACTCAGGCCTGACTGGTGGAAAAGTTACCTTGGGAAGGTTGTAGCTGTTATTCAATTCCCAGAGCCATACACCAAAAAGGTGACTTTGCTGTCTCTTGTTCTGTCCTCAGATGATTCAAGTGATGACTTATATGCGTTGCCTCCAGTTAGAAGTTTGCTCTGCCAATGTGACATGGACCAGGTGAGCTGAGTTCCTCTGTTTGAAAACTCACACACATTTAAAAATAATTAATGATAATTTCAAAAGCAAAACAAGACAAAACAAACAAAAAAAAAATCAGGTGAACTTAGGAAAAAAGTTTTCCATATGTGATAAATTATTTGTTTCACAAAAAGTCATTATGCAGTTAATTTTAACAATATGTCAAAGAGCTCTCTTATTTGCTTTGATGGATCACACAAAGGTGTTTCTGCTATTAAGACAGGAGACATTTACAGGTGACTGCAAATGTGGAAGCTTCTGCAAATAATTACAGCATGGGAGAAGGGAGCTCATAAACACTCTGTGTTTGTCATAAATAGTTATTAGCCTGGATCTTTTGTCTGCCTGAATGCAAAGCCATCTTTCTTGGGTTTGTTCTTTAATTGTTACTGATGTTTATCACTTTAGGAGGTTAAGAGATCATAGTAACATTTATAAAAGTAGGAACACTGTACTAGTTTACGTGTATCTAAAAATATTAGAAAATTTCTAATTTAAAAGGTGAGATAGTGTACTTTATCTAAATACTTCCCATTCCAGAAGACTTCTGTTTCCTAATTCTAGGCTACAGGCTAAGAAAATGAATAAATTAATAAAATTAATAAATTTGCTTTTTGGAACTTGGACAGACTATTTGATGGATAGGGAATTTGCTGGATGACCTCAGTTTTGAACTACAAGAGAGTAGGTTTAGATTGGGAGAAATTGTTTACTGTGAGGGTGGTGAGGCCCTGGAACAGGTTGCACAGAGAAGCTGTGGATGACTCATTCCTGGAAGTGTTCAAGGCCAGGCTGGATGCAGCTTTGAGCAACCTGGTCTAGGGAACAGCGTCCCTGCCAATGGAAGGAGTGCTAGATTATTCTATGATTTTATACATGACCTTTAAACAGGTACATGGGTGAGACATGAATTTGTATTTAACACTAGAAGATGTTAAATCTTTTTGAAAAAGCAGGTGAATCCATCTCAACAAAAATTCCAGATCCTAAGTCATCTGGGTATATTATTTCTCTACACTTGTAATTCGCTGTTTGAAAAGGATGCAGTAGGTAGCAAGAAGCTTGAATTAGCAAGGCAAAAAATTAAAGAGATAAGATAACAGAAAAGCATAATAACTGGAATGGACTTTTGTTTGTGTTTTTAGGAGTGAAATTACCCAGGGAACTGTTTGGCAGACTGTGTTCTCCTGCCCCCTCTCCTGGCTGGCTCGAGTGGCACTACAGCTTGGAAAGTGTCAGGTCTTTCGGGGAAGGAGAGGATGGCAGACGGCACCTACATTTTTAATGGAAATTCAAAGTGGAAATGAAGTGGATGAGAGAAACAAAATTATTTTCCTCTTTCCTGTAAGTACCATGAGCCTATCTACAGGATTGAAGAGGGGTTACATTTATCATAAATTATTATTCGTAGTCACTTGATAAGGTTGTGAAGGAAACGAAATCGTACAATTGCATCTTCACATGCTCAGAAACAGACCCAGAAAAGGGTCTGCACAGAGCTGGCACTGCAGAGAATTCAGTCCAACGATGTCCACTTCCCTTCTGCCTTCCCCAGCAGTGCTGCCATGGCTTTTAGTCATTAACCACAGTGTACCCCAGGGAACACAGCAGAGGGCTTTTAGCTGTAGTTCTGTAAGGAGGGGAGCAATAAAACAAAATCCATGTACCACAAAATTTGTTTTCCTGCCTAACATGAATAATTTCAACAAAGTAAGCACAACAGAAAGAACACTTTCTAATCAGGCAACCACTTACTTGCAGATATAATCATAAAATGCAGTAATTGCATTAGTCTTTAATTTCATTTGGTGCATACGAATGCATTCATGTCATGAAATGAAAAGCAGGACTCTTAGGATCAGGCTGCTTTATGAAAATGTTGACAAATTCTATATTGTAAAAATGTATCAGATAAATGAAAATTATATGTTTTTCGTGACTTTGAGAGATTTTGTAAGGATGTTTATACTTAAGGTGTATGAAACACATGAGTCAATGAATCATATATATGTAAATAAATACATATAGAAAACTTTGCATCTAAAAGAAAGAAAATATGTGTTTAAATTACTTTGAAGATGTGAGTGATTTTCAAGGCTTTTGGCAGCCATTTTCTCATACCAGCATGAATAAGCTAAATGCAAGGCTGTAGTTCACCAGAGATTTGCTATCTTTGATCCACGGGTATGTCACAAAGGTACACAAAACCAACTTTACGCTGATAACTAACTTAGCCACATTTTAATTCACAATCAAAGCCAAAGACCAAAAGTAGCACACGAGGGTAACCATAGTGACACAGCAGTGAGAATTTGCAGGCTATAGGATTGGTGTGCCAGTTACCAGTCAGGATGTTAGAATCATAGAGTCATGGAATCCCTAAGCTTGGTAAAAGACCTCTAAGATCACCAAGTCCATTCATCAGCCTTGCACTACCATCATTTTCAGCATTAAACCATGTCCTCAAGTGAAACATGTCCACATTTTGTGAATGTTTCCAGGGATGGTGACTCCATCACTTCCCCAGGCAGCCTGTTTCAATGCCTGGCAACTCTTTTCACGAAGAAATTTTTCCTGATATCTAATCTAAACCTCTCCTGGTGCAATTTGAGGCCATTTCCTTTCATCTTGTTACTGGGGAAAAGAGACTGACACTCACCTCATTCCAACAACTTTTTTTATAATCATTAAATCAGTCTTTCCCTCAGAGTAATGATAGTCACACACCAATGTCTCCATAGACATGAATTTGACACAAAATCACACCCCTTGTGCTGCATGAACAATGGGAAAGAGGAAATTTTTTTTTTCTAATGCACATCTATTTCTACTGTTAGAGAGCTATTACTATCTGAATAAGAACAAAAATTAGTTGGAACTCATTTATCAATATTCTTTTCCTTTGCCAGCTATTTTTATGGTTTTAGAGAAATCACTTTTGTTAATTTTGCAGGGGAAGAGAAAGTCCCTTGAAGATTTACTTAGATGTTGGGGGGACAAATGCAACTGTCAAACCTTTTAATCACAGAGCAGTCTCACAGGACTAAATTGCTGGCAACAAACTTCTGCATAAGTGTGACAGAGGCTTTTAAACTGGAAAGCTCAGAGAACAGAAAGAATCTTGCTCTGACCAGAGCTGCCCAACATATCTGCCTTCATGGGCTTCATCACAGATCCTGACCTATCTGAACTAATGATTTTTATTGGGCAAAAGCACTTTTCATTCTCTTAATAGACTCTGAAATTTTCTATGAATTGTGCTAGAAATTTCTGCTGATCAAAATAAATGTAATAATTACATCTATATGAAGAATAAAGTATAGATAATTCCAATTAACTTGATAATCTAGGGTGCTGCAAAAATTCCTGCAGTAGTTA
This sequence comes from Lepidothrix coronata, assembly GCF_001604755.1. NCBI lineage: Eukaryota > Metazoa > Chordata > Aves > Passeriformes > Pipridae > Lepidothrix > Lepidothrix coronata. The sequence goes on from NW_016690195.1 coordinate 5,669,905, forward strand.
ACACTCATTTGCCAAAGCCTTCAGCACTGAGAGGGAGGATAACTACTTTCCTCCCATCTGACATTTAAATAAAAATTGAAGTAATATAATTGAATTAATACAAATATAGATATCAGATTCTAAGTTTTTTAAAAAAATAATAATCAGATCTGTTACACTTCCCTTTTAAATCCCTCATCTGCAGTTAAACCACTTGCACTATCACCTTTCAGAAATACTGCAGAAAAGTAGGTCAGGAAAATATACAGTGCTACTTTCAGTTTTACAGAATTTAATGGTAGTACAGAAGTTTTCAGACTATCAATTTTTATATCAATTCACTGAATTAGCACTATTTGAGTGACCCAGTCACCACAGCACCACTGTAGCTCATGCGACTTGAATTAACTTATTATTTAGGCTCATAGAAATCTAATGAATAATATTTTCAATTCTATTCTTATTAAGATTTAATGATAGATTATCTTCCAAATCTTAGCATTTAACAAATCTGTAGTAAAAACTCAATTGATTTTTATGCCTTATCAGCATGCTAAATTCTTTTACCTTTATAAATAATTTTAAAGAATTTAGAACTAGTTTACTATTCAGCAGCTCTTCCTTTAGGCAAAGAAGAAGGCAACACAAGCCATGCAACCTTTGAAATGCATATAAAGGAATTTACTGTTTTCTGAGGAAAGAATAGCATGCAGTTTTTGGTGAATATGTACTAGGAGTGGTGCTCTGCTAACAATTAGATAGTGGGTTAGATATGGGCATCATTTGCAATTACTAATCAAGCAGTATTTATTTAAAAATCCAAGGGAGATCCTGATCCAAAATGCTTTAAACTTTTGGCTTAGGAAGAAAGAATCTCATAAAAGAAGTAGCATTTCATATCCATGTATCTGAATGAATGCTTCTTCATTATCTAATGTAAGACACTGGCTGGCCTTAAGACTTGTCTGCATGAATGGGAGAAGGGACAGTGGAAGTATGGAAAATGACTTCTATTGACTGGCAGATGCACAGCCACCTGAGATTTCACAGTGCACAGGTAATCAACATCTAGGACTGTTTTGCAGCCCGCAGTCTGGGTCACTGGCTCTGAGGACAAACTTACTGAAATATATCCTCCACATGTCCCCACACATATAGCTGATGGCCCAAATGATTGAGTACATTGTCTTGGATCTTGTAGTTCTTCCTTTACCTTAGCTTAGGAGTTGTCTCACTGCCAAGGAAAGGACAACACCTGAGGGCTTTGATAATCTCCCAGCCCATTTGCTATAGCCATTCAATCAGTTGCAAAATACTCATGGGAGCCAGAAAAAAAGATGCCTGTCTAAACAACCCAACATTAATTTCCAAAATTATTTTCCAAGTTATTTTCTTGAAGAACATTAAAAACTAAGTGTCAAATTCTTTCCATGAGGAGAGAACTGAAGAAATTTGCCACACTACCTAACAATTTTTCACAGAGGCACTTAGGGTCTCCTGATGGGCAGTTAGTGCAATCTGAGTCAATTTACCTCTTCTATGCTAATATTTATTGATGTAATTTTGCTGCCTTCATTGTGAATACTCAAAATCTTCAAACGCAGAAAGGAAAGAAAAAAATTTCTTTTGCCATTTTCAAAATCCACGGCATACAAATGACACATGGTCTTTATTAATTTCTCAGCTTTACATGTATTGAGCACATCCTGGAGAAAGGAAATCATAATTAATTCTTTCACAAAACTGATAACTTTAGTATGGTAATTCTATGAGAAATAGCAGCTCCCAAGCAAATAACCAATATTTATAATCTCAAAGCTCATTATCGTCAGGTGAATTATCTCTTTAACCACCTTTGGTCCAAGAGGATATATTATGTTGCCAGTGATCTTCCTTGTCATTGTACAAAGCAATTTAATTGAGTTCATAATAAATTCCTCTTCTGTTCCCTTACAGATTTGATGTGACAAATGCAATTAATTCATTTTTGCAATATATAAATTTTAATAAAGTAAATAAAATATGTCTCTCACAGTTGTTCTGCAACTCCTGTAATTTGTTTTTATTACAGTTAATGTCTTTGGTATGGACACATCAGAAATTAGTGGATTTCTGTAAAACTCCATAAACCTCAAACCCAATGCTATCTTTACTTGTAAAAGCACAGAAAACTGACTCCAGTGAAGTCACCATGGTTCTGTTCTAGGTACATTTCTAAGGCTGTGCCAGGTGCAATGGAAAGTTACAATTTCACAGCCTGACATCTTGTTCTTTTCCATAGTCAGCGCGGGCTGCGAAGCAGGGAATAGAATCTTCTTACTGTCAAACCTGTGTGTGCACAGCTGAGAGCTGTACAAAATTACTGTCATATTCCTTCCTCACAGGTGATGAAGCAAATTATCCATATACTAAAATTGGTCCTTAAATGATCCTAATAAAAGAAAGAAGTCAGGCACAAAGCTTCTATAATATAGCAAGTTATGTTGCATTAATTGAGCTATAATGATGAGCTTCATGCTTATTTTTATTATAGATGCAAAGTCACTTGAGTTAATTCAGCTATTTTTCAATGCAGCCTAAAATGTCTTGAATTACATCACCCTTCTGCCAGATCAGGAAAGTTCAACCTCTAATTCAGCTGAAAAATTTGAATACTTGTTTCAGTTGCCCTTTTGTATAGAATATTTTGTTTGTATTTTACTTGAATAAATTAAGATACTTTAGAATCTCTGTATTAAATTTAACCTTTCTGAAGACTAATTTATGCTTATACACTTATGCACACTGCTTTATTTATTTCCTACCTGTAGAGACTTAAAATCTAATCATGATATTGAGTATATAAAAATAGTTCAAAATTCTGAGATATATAAAATTTGATAAGTATGACCAGTGATTCAGAATATCCCATATTATACCACTAATCATAAGTCTCCCCATGCACAAGATGGTTCTAAGCTGAACCAATACATCAACATGCTACTGTACATCAATAGCTTTCCAGCAACTGGCTTTGGAATTGTTTGCTTCTCTAAAATGAATGGGGAGTAGCCTTTCAATCTATAAAGGGTAAGATTTCTTAAATTACCTCATAATTTTTAGGGGATAAGAGGGCACATAGACAATTACTGTGGAAAAAATGTTGTGTAGTTCCTTATTCTGTGCACTCAAACTCCAGTTCCCAGTAGAGCTAAGCAGTATCACAGCCTTCCCTGTGGAGTACTGACAGGGAAAGAGAAAATTACTGTAAATTATTAGAGGACCTTAAAGTAAACAAGCATGGCAGAGAAGATGGAGCATCTTTTCCTTCTTAAAGTCCTAGCCTCGTTGTTGCTAGAAGCATTTTTTTCTGAACTGATTCTGAGAATCAGTTATTTCATCAAATAAGGATTCAATGAACTCATTTTCTATAATTTCAGTGTAAGTAAAAAGAGTCTACGGAGAACCTTTTCTTAGGTTTTTTGAGCAGCAAAGATTACATGTGGTTTTGTGACAAAACTGAAAACAATAAAGAACTGAGAGGATATTTGATTTCCCAGATGCTAGATATATTAAGATATCCATCCTTTATAGCACCTAGAACCAAAAAATTATTCATAGAGAAAGTCCATATGAACTCCTTATATGACTCAGATAATTCCAGTAAATGTCAAGTGAGACTATGTGTATCTATATTGGAGTAAAAGCTGGCATTCAAGGTCATGTACTTTATTTATGCTGACTTCAGCAGTGCTAACTGTGGAATGCAGCAGAATTTGAGCATGGCTCAGTGGAGCACATGGCCGTGGGCATCCTTGGCATAGGGATCTTAAAATATAAATGAGAATTTCAGCTTTCATTTTCCTATGAAGATAGCACAGAAAAGGAAACCCAGCTATTTCTGTGTGCAAGCTTATGGCAGCAAAACTAGGGCACCTGTGTGTAATGGTGTTGCTTACATTTTGTTCAAAGTCATAGGCTCTTCCCGTAAAAATTCACTGCTATTCCTTTCCTCTCTGTAATATATTTACTACTTAACATCAAGGAAGAAAATAATAATAAGCTTCAATATATACTCTCAACAAATCAAGTCAGAAAGAACAGCACATACCACATGCTGCTCTTCTGAACTGCACACTAAGCACCATGAAGACCTCATAATTTAATGCAAAATGATATGCCACTGCTTGTGAGCCCACATTTCTAAAGAAGAACATGCTGCCTTGTCAGTTAGGCAATGTTGATCCTAATGAGTTGAGCACAGTTAATGTTCACATTTACACATTTTGACCTTCTAAGGTACTCTGACTTCAACACTTTGATGTTAAATGTCAAGATTTTATGAAAAGAAAAGGATAAAAATTATTTACATCAAATCAAATATCTATGCAGACTAGACCAGATTAGACCAGACTAAACTTTTTCAGTTCAAGGGGACCTACAATAATCATCTATCCAACTGCCTGACCACTTCAGAGCTAACCAAAATTTAAAGCACGCTATTAAAGGCATTGTCCAAATGCCTCTTGAACACTGAAAAGTATCACAACCTCTCTAAAAAACCTGTTCCACTGTCTGAATACCTTCTTGGTAAAGAACTGTTTTCTTTATACACTTCCAAACTCAGAAAAATTTAAAAATAATTTTTTCATATATAGGACCTTTCCAATACAGTTTTCACTTCCTGAAAAATTACAAGGCTAAATAATATAAGGCTAAGTAATAAGTATATATATATATATATATATATATATATATATATATAAGAGATTTGCAATCAGATTGATAACTACTGTTTGTCTGTCAGACACTGTAGTTATGCTGTATTGTACAGCAGATGTGGGTTGGTTTTCACACATGTCAAAATGCTGCCTACATTGATAAAGATGATTAAAATTAGCTATTTTAATATGTATGAATGTGTGTATTGTGGTGGTTTGGACCTTGGTTTTTACCTCCCTCGTGAGTGCTGGCAGAAAGCCAGCCACAGCTGCTGCATGCATGAGAAGAAGAAGAAACCTGCTGCCTTAGAAGATGCTGCTCAGAGACTGGAAGGGATCTGTCCTTCTTTCCCTCCTGGACTTTTATTTGGAGGGGAGAAGAGATCTGATCATTGTAAATACTATATGTCATGGTAGAGATATTGTGATCGTGTGTATAATGTGATATGGTATTTATCTGTACAGTCATTGTAATATATTCCCTTTCCCCCATTCTGAGTCTGGTGTGTTTTGTCTGGAAAAACCCATCTCACATTAGGTTGAGATGTGGGAGAGGGCTTAGACTAGGGGATTGGATTTTGGGGCTATCTCAAACCATGACAGTATATATATATATATATACATATATATATATATATACATAAAATGCTCTCTAAAAGGCCAAAAAGTATCTAAAATAATATTTTAAGGATTATTATAACAGTCAGAGATTAAGATTTCTTTGTTACTGTCTGAGATGAAACATGCTGATTTCTTGATTGCTGTATTATTTTGAGCTATAAATGTGAAGAATTTCCAAAATTATTTGCCTCCCACAGCGTTATTGTCTTAATCTTTTTAGTACTGCTTCCTGGAACAAGTCCTGTTGATTTGATTCAGGGAAGCAAGCAGAGCTTGACCAGCAGTGTCAGTACAATAGGAACGATAAATTTCCTTCACACTTTAAACAAGAAAAGACTTGCCTTTTGAGAAGAAGAGATGAGATAACACAGAAACAGCTGTGTTCTTCTTAGAGAACCCTGTCTTGGACACACTGGTAAAAGATATCTTCCTTTTTGATCTGTATCCAAGGAATAAAGCTGTTTAAATACACTTAGCACGCGGCTGCTGTGCTCCTTCCAAAACACAAAATAGAGAGACATGCACTGAGTCCTTATTTGCAGAACTGCACCTTTGTTCTAGGCAGAATGCTAATGGAAAACTTGCTACTTCACACTGCTCCTGCTACTTTGTAGAGCAATGATTTGATCTGACAAAGAGCTTCCAGCCAAATATCCAGTTAATAAAATCAGACCCACTGTGCTGCACCCTTTCAGAGTGAATGTGAGCAGAAACCAGCAACAGTTAAAGGCACGAATAAATGAAGCTGAATAGTGTTTGTTGCCCTTTCAAGAAATTCTTGTACAAGCATATTCAAGCAATGAAAATAAGATTTGGTTGTTGACTGATTCTTCCCCTTTTTTAACAAGCTCCTATCAACTACAGTAAGCCTATCTCAAAGACACTGTGAATCAGACATGTCAGTACTTTTCTGGAAAGGTGAAGTGAAGGACATGTATTGTTTAAAATGAAAAAAGATGTATAAACAGAAGTAAAGAGACGAACCGAAGAAAGGAAAATACAGTGTAAAATTAGGAACAATTTTTTTTTTTTTAATGAAGTCCATGATAGTGTTTGAGTAATTTAGTTCTGTGGCATGAAGCAGTGGATTCTGGTCTGGGCAGTGCCATCTGTCCCATATCAAGTGTCACATCTGGGACTGGAAAAAAAAATAAATCTATATTTTTAATGAATGTACTCACATGCTTTGAATACTGTAAGTTGAAAGAAGGGTGGTTACATGAACATTCATCTTTTTTTACTCTTTAGTAAATATTCACAAACTCCTAAGTAAGGAGAAAAAAAGGTATAAAAAGTAACAGTTGATCAAATCATAGGATAGCAATGGCATTAATTGTACTCACTAGAGACATTCTTATCTTATCCCAGTTCCCTGGGGATTTTCCATGCCCGCAGCCCCTTTTTTGGGGGATTTCCGTCATGTTTTCTTTGTCTCAGGAGTGCTTTTCTACACTGCTTATGTGCATGACTGCTTTACTACCTTTGTTTATGTGCTTCTCATTCATGTCCTTCTTTTCTGGCCACTTGCCAGCCAGGGAATAGCTTCCCATGTCCCATTTATCTTCTTAATAAGCCTCTTTGAGGACTTCTAGGGTCTCCATAGGAATGACTCACAATCCCCCTGTGGAAGTAGCTGTTGTCTTAAGTGCTTCCTTGACACAGGTGTTTGATCTTGTCTTTCTCTGATCTCTTTGAAGTTCTTTACTCATTCCAGAAGGGAAAGAATATCACCTGAAATCCAGGTTTCTTCGTCAGTTCAGCCTAGATGTTCCCTTGTTTTCAAGAAGAAGCATGGAATCTCTTAATGTGCACTGTCAAAACCAGCTAACTGCTAACAAACACTTGTTCACAAGAACCCTTCCATAACTTAAATATGATTATTTTTTTTAAACCTACAGCAGATTCTGAAAAAATCACCGTGTAAAATCATTGCAGAAGCTAACTGCACTGGAGAAAGCTGGTTTAGTCTAGGGATATCGACATCAGAATGTGTGTCTTTTGGAAAGGGATTAGAGCTGTTTTAATCTCCTTTAATATTCATAGAATCAGAGAATGGTTTGATTTGGAAAGGACTTTGAAAGATCATCTCGTACACCCCACTGCCATATGAGGTGGCATCACGTTAGGATGTTTGTATAAGAAGTAAAGTTCTCCAACAGTAATTAATTTGGGTGGGGCTTTTTTGTTGTTTATTTGTTTTGTTTGTTTGTTTGTTTGTTTAAAATCAGTGCAGATATGACTTAAGACTACCAAAAACTCTTCCCTTCTGCCAAGGTGCCTGCGGGGAAGCCCGGCGGCGGCAGTGACGATGCTCCTGCCTCCAGCACCGCGGACAGCGCCGGGCAGAGGGGACCCGACCCCCGCCCGCGGAGGGGATCCGCATCCGACGAGCCTGCGGGGCGGGCAGGGGGGCCTGGCAGCTTGCCCTGCAGCCGGGCAATGCCGGCCTTACGGCCGTAGCTAAATTATCTCTAAACTGCGTATGATGTGTGCATGCGACGGCCATTAGTTTAATGGGATGCAACCAGACTCCAGCCTTACGGGAACCGTGCTTATGCAAGGAGCGTGATTGATGATGGTGGGAAATGGACTCACACTTGGACATACTGAATAGAAGAGCTGAATTATTTGCCCCTCTCTGAATGTAGTGTCAAAAGGGCTTTGAAACAGCAGAAGACTAGCATAACATAGCAAAGTACTTTATATATACGCTGAGGCCCACTCAGTGTTACATTAGATAAATTTTATCTATGTCATAACCTGAGTATTTCACTTAGATGAATCAGAGAGCGTGCGTGCTTCATAAAACTTATGCTCTAGGGTAGATGGTATGAATTACAGGAATGAAAAAGTATAAACAAAGCATTATTTGCATCTTATGTTGTTTGAAGGGTTGAGTCTACATACCAAATGACAACAGTTGTGATGACAAGTAGCACAATTCAACAGAGTCAACAAAATGATGTGCAAGCAAATCAGATAGTCTTACTGAAGCTTCCAGTGCTGCCCTGTTGCTTAGTAGGTGGGTAGAAGACTGATATTTACTCAAAAAACTTTGCTTTTATTGCTCATGTCCTTCTGGCTGTGGAGCACATCTTAAAAAAAACTCATGATTTTCCTGCTTGCTAGATTTTGGCTCTTGATGAAAGATCTGAACTCATTGCTGTCACAGAGCACATGCAGAGTAGTTTGAGCCCTTTCATCTGAAAAAAAATATTATTCAGACAAAACTTCAAACAAAAAGGCAATTCTTCAAAATTCATGCAGGCAAGGTAGCTCAGTGGCAAAAAAAAAGTGCTTTCTTTCAGTGGAAAAAACTGAATATGTGGTAGTTCTGATTAAGAATAAATGGTCTTGACTATGTGGGTTTAAAGCAGCATTTGAGATTATTGTTGAAGTGTTCACATGTACTTTAAATGGGCTTTTTATACATTCAGTTGTAGATGCTTCTCCCATCTTGAAGTAAGAAATGCCATTCAAAAAAGCAGACATACTTTTAAACAAGTGCAGCCTGTCAAGTGCTGTTCATAAAAAGGAATCATCATATGACCTGCTTTTCTGTTCAATGTGTTAGCTAAAATGTTTGTGGCACAACAATAAAAGAGATGGCTCCTTGCCATATGCCTCTCTCTCATACCTGGAGCCATCAGCTGCTTAACTCCCCTCCCTTTCTCCCTCACTGCAGCCCTACAATACAAAATACTTGATAAATGTACATTAATTATAACGTATATTAATTATAATGGTTTTCACATCCTCATATTAAATTGAATGTACACATGAAGTTCTCAAAAATGGGTGGGTAAGATATCCTGTTTGTAGGCTCTTAGAAAAGAGATAATTCACAGTAGTATTTTTAGAGGTGCATGTGTTTAAAGAATAAGGTTTTTTTCCCTTGAGCTTCATATAGTCTTAGGATGAACTGACACAGATATTCGTAAACACAGAACTAACATGGTACTTCAACAAGCTGTGATTTAAGCACAAACTGAAAAATAATCAGTTTCCTCTGTTTTTGAAGGACAGAGAAGGTATGAGGAGCAGTGACATCACATGCACCCTATCCAAACTCCTGTTGCAGCTGTGGAGATAGAGTAAGCTGTGAAGCAGTCATGCCATCTCCATAGTAACAGAAAGGCAAGGATGACGATTCAGTATTGAACATGCACTATATTCCCATTGCTATGCAACCTCTTGCCTCAGGAATTTTTTATATGCAGTCTCCAAATAGAACCTTGCTTTTGCCCTAAACCATCTGAAAATACAGAGATTGCAGAGCAATCCTGTACTGCTGGACAAGTCTGAATAAACAAAGGAAAATTTTATGTCAGAATGGTAAGCCATCACAAATGTAAAAGCCATAAATATATTTACTGAAGAGACTGTGGAATAAATTTTACACTTACTGAATAAAGAGTTTAGTGACATTACATGCTTTTAGACTCCCTCTGTTTCCTCCCCACTCAGGAAGCTCAGCTGCAAATCTTTCACTTTCTCAATGAAAGGAGATGGATTAGATGGTATGTTACCCACAACCACCTCTGTGAATCACCTGGACAGATCTGTTGTTTTTCTTCATCAAAGAGGAAAGCAAAAATGGGTTCAAATTAAATTACTTGAACATATCAGAGGGGAAAAGGTATTTTCTATACAATATCTAAAAAGCCTCCAGTGTTTTGGAACCTGGTTATTGGTGGGTACATCTGTGTGGTTCTTTCCCAGCAGACTAGAGCCTGCTATATCCACATACCAGATTTCTCCACTTTCCATCAGGCCAACTGGTACCCAGGTAACTATATTAGTGTGATGTACTATGGTGCACCTCTTATCAATGCTTAACAGCACAGACTTACTGCCCTACTCACCACAACTTCTGGGATTCAGGCAACGTGAGCTCAGTGTCACCACTGACTGTGCTGATATACCACAAAAACTTTCACATATTGTGCTCCTTGGTTAGTGCAGTAAATTTGTATGCAGACAGCACATTGCACAAAACACATTCCTGAGATTTAAATTTGCTCACATAAAGGGCAGAACATAATGCAAAAACCTGCAGCTGGAACCATGACCTTTCTCTTTGCTTATAATTCTGAATATAATGCTTATATTTAGAAAATATGAAAGTGTGGGTAGTTCTTCTCCACATTTTTTTCCAAATTTTGTCCTTCTATTGGTGCCTTTCTCATTTCTTTCCCCAGCAAATGGATCTCTTGTCTATCCCTGGTACTGTAAGATTTTCATTATTTTATTACTTATATTGCTTCTTTCTCTGGGATTTTCTAGTGTATCTATATAGAGAAGGTTGACATGGTCAACAGGCAGAAGGATTGGAATCCCCAAGGCAGGAAAATGTAATCTGATTTGCATAGTATTTTTCTGTAATGGTGAATCTTCCACTGAAGCATCAAAAAAAGGATTTGTACATGGTCAAGGATTTAACTCATGGTTCCTGGATGGGATGGTGCCAAATATATCAGAAATCCACCCTAAAAGACTTTATTGCTAGTATGCACAGGAAATTAGGTATATATAGCTGCCTATACTCTTTCCTGCTAATGACGAGATTCTGAATATTTTCCTGGCTTTGAAGGGAATGTTTTAATTATATTTCTTTTTAAATCTCTGTATATTTTTTTTCTGAATATAGTGTTAAGGCAAGAAACCACATGTCTTAAGCAAGTGAAAGAATAAAGAAAATGTTTCTGAGATGCTGTTTTTGATATTAACATTTACTGACAAGTTTGTTACACTACCCAGCAGTGCTGACCTTATTATGCCAGTCTCATCTTCAAGCAGCCTCCATGAAGCAATGGGAAAAGAGATTAGGCTCTTTTTATAAAATACAAAATGTACACCGATCACAGTGCTCACTGAAGCAAACACATCTTATGATGACTTTAAAGCAATAGTAAACAATAATAATAATGGGGTTGCTTTTTCTTTTAAGGGAAAAACTACTACTATTCAAAGCATTGTGATGGACTCTAACCAGGACAGATAGGCAGTAATTTTGCCTGAGAATTCCACAAGTAAGGCGTTTGAAAATCAATCTCTAAGCCAGATGTTATTAACATTGTTATGTATGTTTATGTGTCAAGGTATTGGGAGCAGGGAAGCTGCAGGGGTGGCTTCTGTGAGAACACATTAGAAGCTTCCCCCATGTCAGGCAGAACCAGTTCCAGCTGGCTCCAAAACAGAGCCACTGGCCAAAGCTGAGTCCTTTAAGCTTTGATGGTAGTCCCTCTGTGATAACATGTTTGAGAAAGGTTGAATAGTGCTGTACAGCAGCTGTGAGAGATGAGTGAGAAAATGTGAGAGAAGCAGTCCTGGAGACACCAAGGTCAGTGAAGAAGGAGGGGGAGGAGGTGCCCTAGGCACCGGAACACAGATTCTCTTGCAGTCCGTGGAAAAGACCATGGTGATGCACGTTGTCCTCCTGCAGCCCATGGAGGACCCTACACCAGAGAAGGGGGATATGCCCATGGAGACCCCTCAGTGGAGCACACTCCTGACAGGAGCTGTGGCCTATGGAGAGGACCCATGCAGGAGAAGGCTTTCTGGCAGGACCTGTGGAGGACCTACACTGGAGAAGTTTGTTCCCAAAGGACTGTACTCTCTGAGAAGGATCCTTATTGGAGAAGTTTGTGAAGGACTGTATCCTGTGGGAAGCACCCCATGCTGGAGCACTGGAAAAGCATGAGGAGAAAGGAGCAGCAGAGACAAAGTTATCAGTTGTGAACTGACTCCAACATGCATGCCCCATCCCTCTGATCTAGTCAGGGCAGAGAAGGTAGAAGAATCAGGAGTGAAGCAAAGCCTGAGAAGAAGGGATGGTGTAGGGAAAGGTATTTTTAATTTTGTTTCAATTTCTCACTTTCCTACTGTTATTAATTGACAGTAAATAAAAATAATTTCCCTGAAGTCATGTCTGTTTCGCCTATGATGGTAATTGGGAAATGATGTCCCTGTCCATATCTCAACCTATGAGCTTTTTCTTGTTTCTTCTACCCCTGTCCTGCTGAGGAAAGGGAGTGATGGAGTGACTGGCTGAGCATCTGATGACAATCCAAGGTCAACCCATCACAGTGGGCTTCAATTTAAACAAACACATTTCACACTTGTCTCCATAAAAAGTTCCTTTTACATCTGTTTATCGGGAAACATTTTTAATGAGCTTTAGAAAGGTGCCAGGTATTCATAGGTTACAGAGTCTTTCTATTCTTTAGGATACCTTTGGTCTAGCTCTTACCATTTGAAGGTCTTTTCATACCCCATTGGAAAGGGGTCCATATTCTTGGACTGTGTACCACAAATTTTAGTCCTGTCTGAGAAACTCATAGGAGATGGCAGGGGAGTTGGAAATAGATGATCTTTAAGGTACCTTCTAACCCAGGCTATTCTATGATTCTATGATACATTCAGCTGTTGCCCTCTGTCCCTCTTCTGGAACAGGTTCACAGAAAAGCTAAACAAAGGCAAATACAAACCTGTTCACTGGAAGGTAAAGTGCTGGCTTCAGACTCAAACATGTCATTCAAACTGCATCAGTGGTGCAAAGAGAGGATAGTTTTATCTTGAAAGGCAAAGACACCCATTCTCTTCCTCCTTAATCTGTCTGTATTGTGTAATAATACGGTCTTGCTTAAGGGAGTTAGTAGAAATTTAGGATAATTTGGTAAATTCGTGTGTGCTCCCAGGAGGCAACAATAAAATGAGTAGTGATTGAAAGTTTTACTTACAAAACAGTAAAAGTATTAGCTGTTTCTTTATAAACCAAGTTAACACCTAGTTGCAGATAGATTAGGATGATATGAAATAGTAGGTGATACAGAACTATCTGAGTTTTACCACATGTAGGAACAGGACTGTTAGAAAAACTCACAGTCTTATCCTATGACCTGCCAGCGTATGAAGAACAGGTAGAAACTGAGCAATTCTGGACAGTCTTGGTACAGTCTTTTTTGTTAGAAGCAGTATACCTGTGACTGTCTAATTCAGTTCCTTAGTGAAGATCTCTGTGGGATTCCTCATTGGCATTGTCTCAACCATTTCAAGCTGACTTCTGTTTTTCACATTTTTCTGCTGGATCTACACCTCTAATGTAGTTCCATGATACATTGCATGGATCTGAAGCCCTCAGAGCTTGGGAAGATCTAGCTGATACATACCACCATGGAATGAGTGGCAACAGCTGTTACAAACTCATCAAACCAGTTTCAACTCAGTGCTGACTTCCCACACAATATCAAATCAAGTTTAAACCTTTGTCTCTTGTTTTCAAAGTATAAAAGACTTGGGTTCAAAGAGTCTAAAAATTAATTTAACTTTCTAGGTTGAACACAATGACTGAAGATAAAGAAACGAGCAAATGACACAAGTTAATCACCTATGCTTAATGCAGCACCAGAAGAACTTGTATTATGACAGAGGGAAAAAGGATAAAACATAGGTGCCCTTGCTGATAATGTCAGTGAGGGGGATACAAACAATTGCCTTCTGTCTCCAAAGTGGATAATTTTTTTTTGAGAAGTGAACCATGCTTGTAAGAAGTTTCATCAGTCATGTCTTACCCTATATTTCAGTTGTAGAGGATTTCATTTTCCAAAGCTGACAGCCTGATACATGTTTCGGTGCCTCATATCCACTGAACTGCTGCTTGATGGCAGTAGCCCGACAAAGCTCCCATATTCCAGTTTGACTCAGATCCCAGTGTATGTTACTGACATAGAATGAGATCTTTAGAATATTAACTTCTGCTCTTTGAACTAATTTCACTTGAAATGAATCATAGAATGAATCACAGAACCATTTAGGTTGGAAAAGACCCTTAAGATCATCGAGTCCAACTATTAACCCACCACTGCCAAGTCCACCATTAAACCACCTCCACTCATTAAACCACAGTGCCCCATCTCTGTGTCTTTTAATTATCACCAGGAATGGTGAATCAACCACTTCCTTGGGCAGCCTGTTTCGATGCTTGACAACCCTTTCAGTGAAGAAATGCTTCCTAATATCCGACCTAAACTTCCCCAGACACAGTTTGAGGTCATTTCCTATTACTTATTACTTCACGGAAGAGACCAACCCCCACTTCACTGCAGCCTCCTTTCAGGTAGATGTAGAGAACGATAAGGTATCCCCCCCGAACCTCCTTTTTTTCCAGACTAAGCAACCTCAGTTCCCTCAGCTGCTCCTGCCACTTTCCAGCTGTCAGTCTCAGCATTGGAGTGTATTTATACTGTTTACACATTAAAGAAAAAGAAAAGAAAACCTGATTTTCCAGAGACTTCAATCACTTGCTGTTGTTGTTATCAAATCTAGAAACTGTGCATTTCTGTGAATCAGTCAAAGTGCACTTTGGTGCTACTGTAACTAGAAATTTTAAATAAGATAAATGAGAGATAAAATGTTCTAACTGGCCATAAAACACAACTATAAAACAACCATGTGACAACAGCATGAATTTAATAAAGGTGTGTGTATACAAAGAAGGCAAGTATTTACTGTAAAGTTAAGAAGCAAAGTGATGGGGTAAAAAAAAATCCTCCTTTCTTCAAGGAAATATTAAGTTTACTTAAGCTTCTATTTTCCCAGTCCCTTTACTATCAAAGGAATTGTGCTGTATATTTTCCTCTGATGCCAAATACTGCTGTGAAGTCCTAGTGAGTATTGTCAGGAAATAAATTTCCTCTCCTATTACATTAGAAAAATACAAAAGCTGAAGAAATGTACCTTTTCACAAGGCAAGTAGAAGGGTACACCTCATACAAATTGAAACCTGTTTGAAAGAAACTATTCCTCAGTTTATATATAATTTGTCATGACTAATCTGGATTCCCGGGATTTTTAAATGAAATGATGCTGATGGCATGCTAGGAATATTTTACTGAACTTCAAAGAAATCAGACAAAGAGAGAAAAGAGAGTGAGGAAAGTTGAACACTGATCAGACTTTCTCCCTGACAGCAATTGCATTTTAGATCAAAGATGTTATTTATGTGCAGAAACTGTAGTCCATCTCAGTAATCAAAACCATTTCTAACACCACAGTGAAAACAAAGCCCACAGAATTGCCTGCTGGCTTTTCCAGGATTTCCATAAGATTTCATCATCCTTCTTCATTGACAGAAAACAGAAGCCCTTCAAATGTTTTCTTTTAATCTTTTCATTATCCTACAAAATGTCTGTGTTCTGTGATGAGACTCTCTGGATCCACCCTCATGCCACCTCCGTTGTATTCATCAGTGAAAAATCACAAAATCTTAGACTTGTGGATGTTATCTCTTCATTTCTTCTCATTAAACCCTTTTGCTCAGGTGCAAGTGAGCAACTCTGGACCTGATAGCTCCTGATGTGGGTTCTGTTGTGCAAGCTGATCTGAAGACACGTTGACCCAAAGAATCTGCTTACTTATACTTCTGAGCTGGTTTTGTCTACAACCAGTTTTCAGCAGCACTTTTAGTTCTAATGTTAAGCATATCAGTTCTGGTTATTATCTTCAATCTTATTTATTGCAGAATTATATGTCCCAGATGTTTTGAATTTATTTGAATTGTATTTTAAAAAATGTGCTGAGCATTTCTTTTAAATTCTAATGTGGTGGCCATCCTTGATATAACATTACTCTGAATTGAATGCTGAGTACTTCTCTTACATTCATACTTAATGGGGTACAAGTAGAGTAGCATTTGTAAGACTACAGATATATCTATAAAGTTCCATCTGCTTGTAATCTAAAAAGTCTTAATGGAAGACAGAAGCAGTAGCTGACAGTGAAGTAAAGATCACAAGCAGTAAATCATCTTCCATTTTACAGGCTGCCTGGCTTTCCTTGAGCTTGTCATGGGGGCCGTTTTTCAGCAGACTGTATTTTCATGCACTACACTGCACCAAGGAGCATCAGAACTGATCAAGTAATAATAGTAATTCACTTTGATTTGTTCACTGGAAACAAGCACTTTTGCTCCTTTGCTACTGAAGAAAAAGAATAAATTCATGAATACAGGCGGATTGTGAGAGCTGTTCAGAGCAACCTTGACCTTCTAGTCTATCTCTTTGGTTTGGCTCTGAGGTTATTATGGGCTACTTATGCCTTGCTAAAGACACTTCTACAAGTCTCCAGCTGTTCTATGATCCAGTCATCCCATCAAACAAAGCCATCAGGCTTGTCAGGTGTGATGGCTTGATATATCTGTGCTGGCTGCTCTCAGTAAAATTCTTGTGCTTGCAAATGTCCTCCAGGAAAGTCTGTCTCCTAATTTTCTTGTGGACAGATATTAAGTGAACAGGCCACCATTTTTGTTTTCTTGCCCTTTGAAGATGGGTGCTACATTTACCTTTTTTTCAGTCACTGGGGATTTCACCTAATTTCCATGACCTTACAATGATGACTTAGAGTGGCCTTACAATAGCAAATGGCAGCTCTTTTAGTGCCCACGAACACACCTCATCTAGTTCTATGGGCTTGTTTTGCACCCACTTTTCTTAAGTGATCTCTAATTTGGTTCAAAAAGTCAGAGATGGCTGCATAGCATGAAAGTATCTTCATACTTGATCTTAACATGGAAGAATTTACACCATTTTCACTGCATTTGGGAGTTATAAAAGCATCTGTGGATCCAAACCAGCTTAATGAGTGATTGAAAGGGGGACAAATTTGGCTATAATAGTATTGCTCCACCATTTTTAGATTAAATCAGAGTACATTTAGCATGGCAGGAATTTCCTCTTATATAAATTTCAGTTTGGGTTTTTTTTTGAATTTGAATCTTACTTCTGACAGATGTATTTAGGCAAAACAATTATGCCTGAGTTATTCGGTAAGTGTCATGCGTTAAATCTGAAAACAAGTGTCTTTCAATATACAAGATAACAGGGGCTTTTGAATGTTCACTCTTTCTAAGGCATTTATTGTCTTAGCTAACATCCCAATGCAATGAATAAAAATAGAGAATTTCATTAATTCCAGCATAAAACTGTATGTCATGCTTCAGGGGGCAGCATTCTAACTATACATTGTGTTTGTCAGATTGAACTTGTTGATGTAGGATGGTATGAATATAAATCCACATGGGACGGGACATTCTAGTTTGCACGCGTGAGTTATCACTTATTTCTATTTTGTCAGGAAATTCAATCTTAACTAAATAATTTCCATAGAGAGATTTTGTGGAGTTTTTTTTTTGTTTTACATTGGAGATTATTGGATAATACATTATATTATTGGATTCAAACACAGCATTGCCACCTAGTCAAGGAACGTGATTGTCCCACTCTGCACCTTACTGGTGCGGCCCCAACTCAAGTGCTGTGTGCAGTTTGGGGCACCACAGTATGAGAAGGATATAAAGCTGTTAGAGTGTGCCCAGAGATGGGCGACCAAGATGGTGAAAGTCCTCAAGGGCAAGATGTATGAGCAATGGTTGAAGTTACTTAGTTCAGCTTGAAGAAGGGAAGGCTGAGGGTTGACTTCATCACAGTCTGCAACTTCCTAAAGGAGGGCA
Organism: Lepidothrix coronata; assembly: GCF_001604755.1. Taxonomy (NCBI): domain Eukaryota; kingdom Metazoa; phylum Chordata; class Aves; order Passeriformes; family Pipridae; genus Lepidothrix; species Lepidothrix coronata. Next base: position 5,687,713 of record NW_016690195.1, read on the forward strand.
GCGAAGCAGAAGCTGCTGATCTCTCTCTGGTGACCAGCAGTAGGATACAAGGAAATGGAACAAAGCTGTTTCCAAGAAAGTTCAGATTGCATACTTGGAAAAGGTTCTACACTAAGAGAGTGGTCGATTACTGGAACAGGGTACCCAGGGAAGTGGTTATGCCACCAAGCCTGCCAGAGTTCAAGGTCTATCTGGATGATGTTCTTAGTCATATGATTTAATTTGACATAATCCTTCAAGGAGCGGGGAATTGGACTTGATGATCCTCATAGGCCCATTCCAACCTGAAATATTCTATGGTTCTGTGTCTAATCATGTCAAAATAAGAAGTAAAATCTTCTAGGAAGACAGATTTCCATAGGATATGCTTGTACCCAGTTACTGAGATCTAGAGAAATTTTACTAGCAATGCCTCTGAGTGCACACAGTAGGAGCTACAGAAAAGCTGAGAATTGGTCCCATAAGGTGCTGAGTTCCTTCAAATCTTTTGAGTGTTTCTGAGAGTTGGGTGTTACGGAGACCCTGCTGTGACTGAGCCTGCAGAAGTCACACTGTGACCCCACTGGGTTTGAGAGCTTACTGGTGTGCACCAGGAGAGAGACCAAAGGTATGCTACATTGGATAGGCATTATGGTCTTTCTGTTTAAATAATCACTGTTCTCTTCCCTCTTTACTCTCTTGCTCTTCCTTCACATGACAGCCATGACTCTGACTACATTTGTGAAGAGCAAAATGGCCCTTCCAGAGCCTCTGTCCCCACCACCTGGCCATAACAAAAGCAAGAACAGTGCAGCCTCATACAGATCTTGTCTCAGAGGCAAGCTTTAGCTTGAAATAAAAAGCTGTGTATAACTTTTGCTCTTCTGATAGTGTATCATCAGCAAGTGGGTAGCATAGCAGGTGCTTGAACCTGTTCTATTTCTTCTTACTTCCTGTTTCTTGCTCATGGCTTGCAGTCTTAATGGTGGGGAAAAAGGTGAATTCAGGATTGAATCTCCCTTTCCCCTACATCTTAGAAGTGAAATCCTGAAAAAAAATCTCTTCTCAATTACACAGATAATATAATTTTCTGACTCAGGATAATTATTCCAGCCAGACCAAACTGTTCAGATGATTTCAGAATGAGAACTGGAATCTCTCTGGCTTTATGGTTCCTTAGAGAAAAGCAATTTGAAGGACAATTTATAAACGCCTCCAAATGAGGGCAAGTGCTGACATCCAGAGGCAGGATAATGTAACACTTTACAGTGGCTCATGACAACATGAACACTGAATGCACATCAAAAGGAGCTTCAGAAATAGCTTCTAAAGAATCTGTTTACATATTTACAGCTTTAATATAGGTAAATATAAACCAGCTTTGAACACGAGGTTAGACTACAGAGGTCCCTTCCAGCCTGAATTGTTCTGTGATTCTGCGACTGAATTCACACAAAAATACAACATGTTAAGAAGAGCATGGGACTAGGGACTAATTGGAGAAAGTTTCATTTAATTGATTAGCTCAGCACCACTCTGGGTCAGAGATAAAGGAAGACACAGTTACTTGCATCATCATATCATTTTGTCTCATTCTGTAACACGAGGGAAGAATAATCTACAAAATTACCCATTAGCCTGAAATTCAATCAGTCTAGAAGGTTGTAAAATATGAGAAAATATTGGACCAAATATTAGTCCATTAATATACTTAATTAAAAGGAATACATCTGTCCACAAAAAAGGCTAAAAATATAGTATCTAATGATCATTTGTTGCCTTTATAAATTAAAGCTACTGTGGGCTTATTGTTATGCAGAAATATTTCTAAAATATTGAGCAGTCCTTGCTTTATAGAAAAAACAAGGGAATACTGATCTAAGAAACAGATTTTCCTTCCTGTTATCATAAAGGTCCTGAATGATGATTGCCATGGACATCCCCCAGAAGTAAATCTGTCATCATACAGTTAATAACTCTGTCATTATGCTACAGTGCTGGCATTTTCTAACTTCCAAGTGCCTTATTTTATAATATTAGTAATATTTTGTTCTGACAGAAATGTTATCATGCTAGGATGAGTGTAAATATTGGAGCTATTAAATTCGCTTCAAAGACTTTAAGGGATTTCCTCTTCCATGCTTTTTTTCACCAGAATGTTCATCTTAAGAGCACTTGACTTGTATGTTTCTGATCTCAGTGCATTGTCTGCATAAATCCAGCCCCTATAGATGCAAGTTATGCTCAGTCTTTACCTGCTCTGCCAAGGAAAGTCATTTCTTCAATAACCTCTGCTGACACTGGCCTGTGTGGATGGTGTCAGCTCTCATGGCTGACAAGTTAGCAAGACCTGTGGATCTGACAGCAGAGGATCTCCAGGGATCTCAAATGTCTCTAGGTGGGATAAAGCAGATTGATGTCTACAATGGCATGCTGCTGGAGGAAATAAGCTGTTTGTAGAGCCATGTCTTCTGCTCAAGATACTTCTTGTGGCTGATACTTCTTGTGGCTGAGCGGGAGCTAGCCATGACATCATAGCTGTGGTGTGTTTGGAGAAGAGGCAGCCTCTCTGCGTGGCTGAGCACATTATTGTACAGTCCCAGCCACTACAGTAATGTCTGGTGTGACTTCAAAGACTCTCCTCTGAAACTGGGACAGAACTCTGTGTTGCTGCTCCAGCCCTTTCCATCTGCCTTTTTGTTCTCCATCACGGCTGTGGCCTGTCCTCATATGTGAAATAACAAATTCAATTTTGTCTTACTTGCTGTGAAGCCTTGGTAAGCTATCACTGCTGACCCTTATTCAATATTCCCAAGTCTGCCTGTGGCTTCTCCTCGTTCCCTTGTCACCTTATCATTCTCTTCAGAAATAATTACAGAAGGGAAAAATATCAGTTGTTCTGGACAAGATTTAATTTCTGTTTTGATGCATTGTACGTGTAATGCATTTCTAATCCAACCTTATCTCTCCTTCTCACTCTGAACATCTTCCAAATTGTTGATGTGAACATTTTATTTCAGGCTTGTCACCAAATTCTGGAAAAGGATGGAACACCTGTTACCATGGTGTGTGCCTAACACAGAATCATAGAATCATTTAGGTTAGAGAAGACCTTCAGGATCATCCTGTTCAACCATTAGCTTAACACTGCCAGGTCCACCACTAAACCGTGTCCCTAAGTGCCACACCCACATGTCTTTTAAATACCTTCAGAGATGGTATTTAATGATTCCATCATTCCCTGGGCAGCAACACAGGGTGCCTCTCAACATCGTGAGGGAATAAGCTTATAGAGGTGGGATAGGCAACAACTCGGTGCTTTGCTGCACCTCAGTCTGGAATGACAGTTCTGGCTACAGCCGAATTAAATTTTTACTGCCACAAGATGGCAGACGGGAACAAGACAAGACTACAGGGAGGGATTTACAGGTTAATAGGTTTTCCTCACCTTTGAGCTAAATAATAGTTATGAGCAGTGATTCATTTACCTTGTGGGCCACAATGGGATCTCCATAGCAAAAAAGGAAATTTCTGCATTGAAGGGAAGCAGGTGACACTAGGAAGAGAGTTGACACTAAAAGAACAGCATAATAACACCTCAGAGACTAATGATGTCAAAGGTCAAAGTAGCATTCTGTCTTTTATAGTATACTTTAAAAGAAGTATATCTCATAGGTATGAATTTTAGACTCTCAAGTAAGAGGATGATTATAGTAAATGATCCTTTTTTTTTTCTTTCTGGTTTTGTATTTTTCAACTCTTTTTATTATTATCTCAACTAAATGTACCCATCAGGATGCAATCCCTGTCCTGATGCAGTATGTGGATTATCACAGGCCATTCCTTTCCCCCTGTTTAAATGCAAATAACTCTCCTTAGGTTTCCAAAAGCCTGAGAAATCTTCCCCTGCTCCTGGACACTGCCCTGTTTGAGGCAGATAATCTTCCCACCAAAGCTGGAGCTTTGGTGCTCTAAGCAGGTCTGGGCACCCTGGGAACACATCCCAGGCTGCCGAGCCCCTTGCCATCTTGCTCCACACAGCCCCCGCTGGGAGCTTCGAGGTGCAAGGGCCAGTGCTCTGCTAAGTGGTTGTGACTCTTGCTAACAGTCTTGGAAGCAATTAACAAGTCAGTTTTCCAGCCAATGGACTTGGCCTCATGACTTACAAGTGCTTCTCTGAGTGTTTATTTGAGAGGTGATAGTGGCTCTGTGCAGGTTTGTCACTGTGTGACATAAAGGCCTGTACAAATGATGCAGATACATTGTACCTTAGCAAGGAGCTAAACAGCACCAGCCTGGCAGCTCTCCAGGGCACAGGCCCATGGAATTACAAGTGAAAATCAAATAGAGCAGCTTTTAAGCCACTGCCTACCATTTGAAGTGGCCTCCTTAGAGGACCCATGAGAGGCTGCAATTCCCCCTTACTCACATAAGCCCCTTCCTCATAGAGCATACATGGTAAAATGGAGCCGAAGGAATGTATAGCCCATTGCTCTATCTTTACATTGTTTCCTAAATGGGAAATACCGATCTTTCACCATTTCAAATGCCTCAACCATATTTGGGACAACAGGGATGGGCTGAGGCCAGGCCATGGGCTCACAGGTGGGTCCTGTGGGGTGGCAGGACAGGGCTGTGGTGCCCTGGGCTCTGTAGCTCAGCCTCAGTTGAATAGCAAGTGCCACGGGCCAGGTTGGGCCATTGCCTGGCATCCCAGTGGGATGAGAGCTGCCTCAGCTGCTCGACTCCAAGCTGGCCCTGAGTCCTGAAGCCAGTCCTCCTGCCCTTGCCAGGGTAACAAAACCTGATGGTCCTGTTGCTAATTTAGTCCTATTATATCCTGACTGGGATGGGTGCCTGGCTTTCAGGTAGCATTTTAAGCTTTTGATTTTACCTAGTAAGCCCTAAATAGTTAAGTGATGACTGTTTGAGAGATGACCAGTGTTGCCACGTGTTGTCTGGCTGGGTAAATGGATCCTACCTTCCCATGTGAAGCCTGACACTTGTTTTGCAGGCTGTGAACAAACCCCAACACTTTAAAGATTCCAGGTAACTAACAAATGGACTCTTAAATAACTACCAATGTAAAAGACCCCATTTTCCAAACAGAGTGGAACATAGGGCAGTCTTTTATGTCCCAGCAGAGTGATCAAAGGTCCAGGATGTCTAATTTGGCTGATCTGCTTTCTGTAAATAATTAAATATTCATTAGACCTCTGGGCTCTATAGCACTTCCCTATTCCTGTTCTGCCTCTTCACTGCACTGGTTCCCTTGGCTTGGCCTCTCAGTTGAAATCTGAACATGTATAAGGAGTCCACACGGAGATGATCTTCAGGAAGCTGGATACTTTCCAAAGGAGCATTTAATTTTTATGGAAATAATGAAAGACTGACCACCTTTCTGTAAACGAGTTAAAAATATCTTATCTGGCATTGGTCATTCAGTGGTAGAATTCTCGCCTGCCATGCTGGAGGCCTGGGTTCGATTCCCAGCCAATGCAACAGCTGCATCTTTTTCCCAAGGAGGTGGTGAATTCACCATCCCTGAAGGTTTTTAAGATGAGACTGGATGTGGCACTTAGTGCCATGGTCTAATAACAACAGCAGGGTTGGACTTGATGATCTTGAAGGTCTTTTCCAACCCAGTTGATTCTATGATTCAATTTTATGATTCTACAATTCTATGATTCTCAATATCTGTAAATTAAGGAGGTTTTGACAAAATGGCCTTCAGATCAACAGTTGGAGAGTGCTGGCAGGATCACCTGTTCTGTCTGTTAGGTTGCCTTGCAACCCTCTTAATATTCAGATTAAAACAGCTGTAATTTCTTTGTTCTCAAAACAAGCTATACTGTCTCATCTTCCCATTCTGTAGTGAAAGAGCAAGAGTAAGGATGGATAGATGCTTTTGTGGAAAAGGAGAATGAAATTGCTACTGGATAGCTAGGAAATAAAAGAGTTTGTTAAAGATAGATATTACCTTGCTAAATAACAGGGTGTGTTGCTTGCCTGCATCTATAGATGTACATGATGAGCTCACTTTTCTGACTGTTCTCTTTCATGTTTCCTATTTCCCTGAATATTTAATGTGGGATTTCTCCACAGGAGAAATGACTCAGTCCATGCAAACCACCAACTCTCCCACTTACCCTCCTGTGAAGGAAAATTTATTTTAGTTGAACTGGGTGATTACAGTCAAGGAGGAGAAACATTTGCCTTTTTGAGCAGAGAAGTCAAAGAACCCTCAGAGATGGTGAGTTCTTAAATGAGATTAATGGCATCTCCTGGATGATCCCCTTGCATCCCCAAAGAAAGAACAAACTCTAGGCCACACTGGATGTGGTCTGATTTCAAGCCCACATATCACCTCACAAAGTATGACTCAAAACACGCTCTCTGGTAGTTTAGAGGTAATATGAATTGATACAGACATTGCAGGAAACCGAAACAGATTAGACATCAGCCTGCAGTGGCTTGGCCAAAACCCATGACTATTTGGCCTTTCTTCTTTGAGGTCTGAATGTAAGTACTTCAAGCATGGTGGACTTAATAGTCATCTATACATATATTTTCATGCAAATATAGGTACATACATATGTATCTCACATGTATCACACACATCTATCTCTACATATGCACACATATGATGAGAACCACATGAAATAACATCTGTTCCAGTATACATGTGTTCTGCATACAATATATATATTGTACCTATACGTTATAGATACATCTTTATATGAGAATCACATTAACATATGTACCTTTAGGTACAAATATATGTATATATACAAACACTTTATACATAGTGCATACTCTTATGTATACATACATATATGTGTAGTAAGTATGGATTAGATACTTTGAAGTATACAGGTGCGTACAGTATTTATGTGATTCCTGAAATTTAAGCCTTTCATGATCATGTGCTACTCAGTAGCCATAATTCAGCTCTTTGTTGCCTAGAGACTGATGTCAAGAATGCAAGCACACTTCTCAGTCTGTTTCTTTTGGGCTGTCTATGAGAGAGACACACACTGAGGCAGAGATCCTGATTTCTGATTTCTGAGTCCCCACATAACTTTCATACCATTTAGTGAATATTAAAGTGTGAGTAGTAGTAATCATCCCATGCACTGTGCTGTAAACAGGATTTTTGATATAATTGGTATAGACTCCTGCTGATAGTAGTTACACTTTGCTGAAATTTAAACAAACATGATGTGCAATGAGCAATTTATTCTGTGAAAAGTTGTGCAATTTTATCAATTGTGAAAAGGCCAGGCAATGCCATTTCAGGTCATCACGTCCACCTTACTTAGTGCTAAAACCTATCCTCCTGATGACTTTTTAAATACCAGAACTATAGCTAAAGTGATCCAACAGAAGAGATGATTGAGAATCAATTTCATGGCTTTTCAACAGCAATCTGTTCTGGCTCTTTGGATTTCCTGCCAAGAAAAGAAAATGGAATGTATTCCTCCTGGGCATGCAGGAAAAAGAATATTCTATGTCGTTTTCCAAGAGAAAAATTATTATTGGACTTCTATGTATTTTACTTCTCTCATTGTAGTAGGTTTAGAATCTAAAGTTTAATTTCAATCATATTTAATGAGTTATTCCAGTCCCAAAACTTGTATGAAAAATGATGACGGGGAAATGAGAGAGATAAAATTAGTGTCTCTGATGAGAAAAAGGTTTAAGTCTGAACTCAACTGATATTTCTTTTGTGGTTTGTAGGTTAGTTATTCAGCATGTTCACGTGGCAAGTCAGTCACCATGGACATCGCTGGAATCATCTGGGATTTAGGAGGAAGAGGGGAATTGTGAGAGTATAGATGTGGGGAAAACACATAAATTTCAGTTTTTAGATAAAAAAACCCCTGATCTCCAGGAAAACAGGCTTTAGTAACTACAAATATTCAAGGAACACTTTTCCCATCTGTGGCTGACTCAAAGATTTGTTTTATCACTTACCAGACCCTTCACTGCCCTTTGCAGTGTAAGCTGGACAAAGATCCAACTTTAGCCTCAGGGAGCACTCAGGGATGCTGTTTAGCCAAACATGAGACAGGCTGTCATACTACTTACTATACTTGGCCAGTGTAAATGACAGTAACTTTTGTGCTATTTTCACATTCTTTTGCAGGTTCAATTTGCTACTCTGAAGTCATACAGCAATGCTTTTAGAAACACAACTGACTTTTGGTGCCTTTTCACAGTAGTTAGTGTAAACTACCTTAACTGATGTTCCTTAACCAATTACACTTAGATACTGAGGTTAATAATTTAAAATGGAAGTATCCTTGCAGGTTTTTTTTTTTCTCACACTATCTATCATAATCCAGTTTTTGCTAATAAAAAAGGCCAGGTCAGATATAGGTAAAATTCTGGGGGGTTAAAAAGTTTCTGGCTGACAAGCACTAGATTGTGTAGTAAGGATTGTTAGCAGAAACTCTATATAATATTAGTAAAGGGCTATGATGTCAGAAACTGTTCACAGTCAGTGGAGATCTTGCTAGTTGTCTGCAAAGAGGTTGTTGCAGTGGTGCTACAACTGTCCCAGTTCTTGTTTAGAGTAAGATAAAGACCTCTAAGTATTTATCAGGACAATCACTTCCATTAAAAGCTACAGTATGTACTTAGGAACATAAGAAAGACAATTCTTCATAATTAATCTGATTTATGTGACACCAGCTTATTCCCATTCAAGTGTTTAGCATCGCAGTCTTCTTCTATGCTTAGTAGATGCTGCAGGCCAAATTTTATCCTTTGGTTGTGAGGGCAGGCAACATTGTATATTCCACATTTCTTCATCTATCCCCTGATAACAGGATCACCTGGTCTATATAACTTACTGGGAAGAGTATATGCTTCAAGCTATTTTCTGAAACATGCTCAAACATTCTATTTTTGGTAATGTTGCTAGGTGGGATGCAACAAAAGCATGGGAAGTGGGAAGCCAAAAGCATGGTGGGCACATGTTAATGGTTAACGAATACAAACAGTGGCATTTGAATGTTTCAGTGAGGCTTTGACATTACTAAGTTTAGTAGTAAACACGTAGAAGCTTTTTCAGATAGGTGCCCAACTTAAATATCAACTACTTTCAGCCTGAAACGTAGAGCAATAAAGTCTGTAGTCCATTACCTACCATCTTTCTAGAGCACACTTAAACATCTTTGTTGCATGACAGGTCACATGATGAACGCGTGTGTAGCTGCCAGATCACAGGATAAAGAGGACATTTCTGACATGCCAAGTGCTTGAACTTCTGTTTATGTGCTTGTAGGCTGGTCCTGAGAAAGGCTTAGGCCAGCTGTGTGCAACAGGATTGCAAAATCGAATTATGTCTTAATAATGGCACAAGGTTGAAATGCAGTCGATCATCTCATAGACTGGCATTAGTTTGATATATTAAATTGTGTGACAAGTACCACAGTGCCCTTTAATGTGGGCCTTAAGTGCTTCCATAAATGTCTGTAAAGTTTACTGAAGAGAAGGATTTCTGCCACCATTTTGTTTTTGCATTTTGGACTTCGTACATAAGGGAGAGTGCCTACGGCTGCAAGATCCTGACATAAAAAACAGGGGCTAATCTAACAAAAAGCTTTTATGTATTTCAGTAATTACAAATAAGCAGGTAATGAAACAAGATAGGCAGACTTTTATATTTTATTTTTTTAGGAGAAAAATAATAAGTCATGAACACCATTTGCTAAGTTTCATGCAAATAAGGAAAGATAAGTTTATTTAAAGACTGTAAAATGTTTGATGTGACCCTGGAGTCAAAGCAAAATCCCATCTACAAGAAATGAGGCAGCTTTGCTCTGAGGGGAAACAACTGTTATAAAAAAGGTAGTTCAAGGAGTCTGCTCAATTCACAGTATTAATTGAAGAAGTTAGGAGCACAGGAAGATAAAAATAAAACATTTTCTCAGCTGCTGTCGCAGATGTGAACCTTCATGCAGCAAGAACACTTTAATCGGTAACAAACAAATACAAAGGTGACAGCAAGTGCTTGGAGCCTTGTTTAATTGAGCAAAAGGAGGAAGGCACCTCTGGTACATTTGCAGGGTACTGCAAGGTCAAATCTAGTTTCTCTAAGTGTAGTATATTTGCTGCTAGCAGGTATTTTTAAAGCATGAGGGATTCAGGAGGATAAAGTTCAAAATATTAATGTCATTCCTAGTACTTGTTTCAGTTCAGCCCAATATGAAACTCATTAATAAGATGTACAGTATTTTTTTAGTAACCAGCCTTGCAGGAACTGAGAGATGAAACCACATCCTGTATAAAAGTACTTAACATCTTACCACTCAAAGGCTATCTCTAATTACATACTTCAGAACATTTCTATTGTAAATGTGTAATTAATTTGCATACTAAAAATATTTCAGGTCCTAAAAATATCTTAAAAATTAATTACTGATAAACTGTTTCAAAAATATGGGATTCGGGAAGCAGAGAAAACTGGATCAGAAAGGTATTGTCATGAGATATTTTAGTGAGATTTATGTTGAATAATGAAACAGCTGGGGAAAAAAAACAGATGCCTGTTATAGTGAGATGGTGCATTGCCATATGATTATTGCACTTTATATTTCTGTAGGGAAGAGGCAAACAACAGATATCATGAGGAAAGAGTTTATCAGGACTTTTCTACTGAAAACTGACTGATAAGAATATACAAATATTTCTAGCTCTAGATATTTTTAGCTCTAAGTATTTTCTTTGAATGGTAGTTGGAGTCTCTGTTTTTTTTTGCAGGACATCCTTTCCGTACCTAACAGTCTCACCAATGGCAGCTTCGTATTAAACCAGAGACAGATTATTCTCTCTGATGAATAATATTATTGCCCCCCCCAAGAATTGCCTCTCATTTTGTAGTTTTCTCCAGCTGAGACACAGAAGTAGTATGTTATTTCTCTTGTTTCCAAAAGAGCATTCTGCTGGCTTTACTTGGTTGATGTCTGTATGGATGAACACATGAGAAGGAAAGACCAGGAAGCTAAGCTCAGAGGACTTCTGGACCTAACACCACTGGAACAGAGGGTTTCTTGTACTGTTCTGTGTTTCTACACATTAAATCCAGACAGTGCTTCTGGTCGCACCTACAAAATATTTCAGCTCTGTGCTGGGTAGAGTGAAATGAAGGTGTGCTGAAATGTGAAAGGAGTAAAAGATTAGTGGGACAAAACTCATGTACTGCTGGCCCCATTTTAGCTGTAATCTTTTCACTCTTTCTCAGGAATGCTGCAATTACAGTTTGCAAAATTTTAGGCTAAGTATTTAAGGTATTTTAGTATTTTTCTTCAAATGATTCCCATTATTAGCTAATGACATTATTGCCTGTATTGCTTTGATGTTGAGACCTTCATACAAATAGAATTTATGAATAAAGTAATTTCTGCTGAGGTCAGGGGCAGGAAATATATTTACCTTAGAATTTAAGAATAAAGTTTTGTCTGATTGACCTGAACTTCTGAAGAAAGCAAGTAGAGTTTAACATGTACTTAGGAGACAACAAACCTTAATGTTCTGCAGAGAGTGCCATGCTGTTATGCCTCAGTGCAGCTTCATCAGCACTGTCTGGGACTCCTTCCATAAACCTTAGCTTGGAGCTCAGTGGTTAATTTTTATCCAGATCTGCTGGGTAATGTTACTGAGGTCTGTTCAGTAGGAAGCAGAATGCCAGCTCATCTTCTTCTGGGATAGCCAGATGCTGAACATCCCCTCTGAATTGAAAACTGCAGCATGAAGCATCTGCTCCCTGAAGGAGCAGATACAGAGTATCCTGTTAGAATTGAGAATCTAAAATTGAGGAGAATCTTAAAGTTTAGCAAAACCCATTGTATACTCCTTTTTCAGATCTGGGCATAACCCATTACATGGACAATCTTGTTGCAGAGTAACCTTAAAAACCCTAAGTTGGTAATTAAAAACAAAAGAAGCATAGGCATGTAATATCATTGATCAGATCATAATGATTACTATGTGTTACTTGACTGTCTTCAGAAAGAGACTACTGAAGACAGTCTGTTTCTAAGGAGCTAGAAGACTGTTTCTAAGGAGCATGCAAAAAATCTCAGTGGAAATAGATAAACTACCTTTGTAATAGCCCTCAGTGTTGTTAACCTTCAAGGGGGCACATGGCATCTCCTCATCTCTTCAAATCAAATCAACTAGTGCCATTTAATTCATCTACAAAGTGGATCAGAGCAGCAAAAACCAGAAAAATCAAGTTATTGCACTGAGAAGTTGCTTGTTTTCTTCTTGGTGAGCAAAATCTAGTTTCATGTCTTTCCCTTAAACATGTGTGAAGAATTATTGCAAATGACTAGATTTTTTTTCTGCTGAAATGGCTATAGTACTACTGCCAAAGACATAATCAGACACTTGCAGCAGGAAATACTCTAATGGTCAAAAAGTCACATACTCTATATGTGACTTGTTGTCACAGCTCTGAAAATCCTAGCATTTAACTCCCTTAAAAAGGAAAGGGTAAAATCAAAAGAAAATCATGCAGCATAAAACTGTTTTTTAGTTATAATGGTGAAGGTGTTAAAATAACATATGCTCAGTTTGTTTCTGATGTTTTGTCAGATGATGTCCTTTTCAATGTTTCCAGGGCTGGAGTATTTCTCCTATGCTTGTATTTCATGGTTGTCAGTTTGAGGAATATTGTTCATGTAAGTGCTACATCTGCTTCCTGTAAAAATTTGGGATATTCCCTGTTGATAAAGAATTTTGTCTAATTAGCTACTTAATTGAGAGCTGAAATTGAAAGCCTCATTTCATAATCTGATTTTCTGAAACCAATATGGGGAGAATAGTTCTTGTCCTTCCTTTAGGATCAAAGGCCCAGCCAGGCAACTGTAAACTACACTGGAAGTTTGGAACAACAAAAAAAAACCTTTGTCAGAGGGAAACTATTTTCATGGCCATCTCGAATAGTGAAATGCACTTGATGACTTCTAATGCATCAAACACATATAACCAGCTGGGCAAAAGAGGGGGTTACCCCAATGTATTCAGCACTGGTGTGGCCTCACATTGAGCACTGTGCACGGTTCTAGGCCCTTTCATTTAAGAAGGATGTGAAGGTCCTTGATGTGTCCAGAGGAAGACAACATAGATGGTGAAAGGGCTTGAAGGCATGTCCTGTGTGGAGTGGCTGAGGACTTTGAGCTTGTCCGATTTGGAATAAGAAAGCTCTCTACAGCTTCCTGAGGAAGAAAAGTGTAGAGGGAGGTGACAAGACATACGAGAATGGTTCAAATCCTCATCAGGGGATGTTCAGACTAGACGTTAGGAAGCATTTCTTTATCGAGACGGTGGTCGAACGCTGGAACAGGCTTCCTAGAGAGGTGGTCGATGCCCCAAGACTGTCAGAGTTTACGAGACATGTGGACATGCTTCAAACTTTGGTCATTTCTGAAGTGGTCAGACAGGTGAACTAGATTGTTGTACATGCCTTCCAGCTCCACTCCCCTCCCCGCCCCTCTCCTCCTCAGGTTCAGCTGGACATTTCTGCTGAAGGCAGATTTCTGCAGCTTTAAAAGCAGGAAGCAGATGTCTATCTTGTACACTATAATCTGGGATGGTGATTAAAGCTTAGATTTAGGAAATGGGAAGATGATTTTCTACTGATTTCCTAATCCAAATCTTATTATGAATTGAGCCCCTTTTTCCCTTCTTCTCCAGAGGGAGCTAGGACAGAAGCAGAAAAAACAGATCCATCAGGCCCAGAAGAATTATGTGGAAAGGATGACAATTTTGAAGACTAATTTTAGGCCCTTTATGTGCATTATGCAGATTTAGACCTATATATCTCATTAGGAATGGAAATAGTATTGAGAACTCCCCCATCGCAAATGCGTTCTCCAGTGAGGGAGTAACAGCCAGTCTTTTGCATTTCTGTTGATCCAGTGACTCATTCACATTTCTGCACAGTGACATACATTTGGAAAATGTGGCATCTAGGATTTTAAGAAGCTAGCTTCATTTGAATTAGAATTTTGGTCACCCAAGGCCAACTTTCAGTGTTCAGGTCCCCTGCTTCACCAGGTATCTGTACCACTGCATGGACTACACAGACCTCAGAGCATAAATTAAAAATCCCACACTTGTCAATATCTCCATACAGGGACTTGGAACTTTCCACTCCTAAATCCTGTTCCAGATGACCTAAAAGAAAAAAAAAAGAAAGAGCAATGTGCTTATCTTTAGTCTAACTTATAAAAATAATTATAAAGACTGTCTATACATAGTGGTGCAAAGTACCGTCGCTGAAATAAAAATGAGACAAGTGAAAACTGAGGTTTTTCTGATTATGAGTCCTTTCTTATGAGAAACTCTTAAAAGCAAATACATTTAAATCACAATGGAGAGTCATTGAAGACCACTAGATTTTAGAAATTCCCACTTGTATTTTGTTAATACTATTTTATTATCTTTCCTCTAGAGGGAAAATAAATGCTGTGATGAAAGCTAGGAGCATTGTCCCATTCTGCTTTCCTATAACAAGGGTGATTTGATATGGGTCTTCAATTTTCTTCAGTTTCTGAATCTGATTTCTGAATAGTTATGTGAAACAGGAATGTTTATTTTTAGTGTGTCTGAGCTGTTCTGGTGTCGTTTTGTTCAGAGTCTTGTAAGGTGTTTTTAATGCAGTCTCTGAAGTCTTCAGTTACTGTAAAATGGAGAGATGGATTTCTTTCCAGTTGACTCCATGGTAAAATGGACTCCATTGCAGGTGGACAATAAATTTAACTACTGATGAGTGGTTAAGAGGACAGGTTGTAGGCAGGGTATAAAATGAATAATTTTCTCTTATTTTCTAGTAAAGAACTCTGAGGTGTAGTTGAAGTGTAGATAACAGTTTCCCTACTGTCAACCCATTATTTGCACCCAAAATTTTCGTCCCCTATTCTAGAGGGCAGTGTGGGCTCTGAGTCATAGTCTATTATAGGCGTGTTCAAAATTTGAAGAGGTATTGGGAATAAGATTATTCTCAGCTATCCTACTGACTATTTTGCTGGCTACTTGTGCTCACTGCTGAAAATTGTACACTGTATTTGTTTTCCACACATGATGTGAGATCATGCCTAACCTGAGACCTTACCTAATTCAAGATGCTGACCCAGGCATGTGCTGGGGCCTTTCACAGACCTTTCCTAATTTTTTTAATTTATGTTCTCATCAGCTTAGAAGTAAATTAGATGATCACTACATGATAGAAGAAATAATAAAAAGAAACAAAACAATGAGCAAAACCATTTTTGTTCACAGTACAGACAGAGTCTAGGTCCCCACAAAAAACCTTCACTTGATATAACTGTGCTAGATTAGAGACTGAAAGAGTTTATACAGTTCATTGTCAGGGGAAGTGTAAAAGAAGAAAAGCTGTCATGCAGAAGAAGAAAAGGCTCAGAGAGAGTACTTCAGTTTCTTGCTTTGTAATTGGTAGAGTACAGAAATAACCAAGCAAATGAGTTCTTACTTTAAAGAGCAGATGGATGATGGTCAGACTGTGAAGATGGTAAACTAGAAAAGCAAAGAAAGCCTGATTAAGCAGTACACTTACACTTCTAAGCACACATGTAGATGTGGAGTTGGACACTTAAAATTGCCATGATAAAATGTACAGTGCTAACAGCCATTTTCTACAGCACTGTCCAGCAAGAAAAGATTGTCTTATAATTCACTAGAGTGATGTTTGTGCATTATGTGTATCTGTGCTGGCTTTAATGAACTGCTCAGACTAATCCAGGACAAGGCTATAAGCAAGCTATCAGATTAGAATTCTCCATGCAGGAACCGTACCAGAATTTGGAATGTAACAATTTGTAATAGTGGCAAACCCATTAGATAGTGACATATTGCAGGTAATGTTATCAGTAGTACTGTCCTTTCACTAACTCAGATAGAGCTTAACAAACCTGAAAGTAGAGCAGAATTGGAGTACTACTCCTATTCATTAGAAGTAAGACTGCAAGCATCCTAAGATACATCTATACAAATTCTGAGTGAAAATAAATTGACTTTGTTATAGCAACCAATACCATTTATCTTTTCTTGCAGAACTTCATTTGTTAATTCAATAATGAATGACAAATTCATTACTGTATAAACAGTATAAACAGTGTTTATACTGTTTAGCATACTTCAGGGCCTGTTCATGTATCTCGTTTATGTGTGTACATCTAATTGGAGATTTTAACAAAATTTCTTCTGACACAAGAGGCAGTAGCAAAATGGAAAAGAAGCACTCATTAACTAATTAGCAAGAGTTAACTAACAGGCTTCAGAGATAAAAATCAAGCGTAGAGGAACTGGTACAAGCTCAAATCCAGTCAGGCAATGAGGAAGGACACTGACACTTAGGCAATGTGTATGCTAATGAAACCAGAGGGGACAGTCTTCTCTGCTTCTCATGACAATTAGGACTACAGAGTTTATACAGACAAATCCTTTCTTTCACTAGAACAGGATGGTTGGTCCTTGATGCCTCCTGTAGATTTTTTCTGACTTTATAAACTCCTAAGCTACCCCAGAGGCTGCCTATGAGAGTGCTAAGAGGACAGACCAAAAACATGGCAGGGATAGTGATGTTAGCGTGGATGAGCTCTGTTCTTATATGAGAACTTGGGCCTGGGTTCTTTTGGTAGATCAGTAAAAATATATATTTAATGTCCAGAAAGTCCAAATATCCATGCAGAAAAGCCTAGACAACCAAGCAAGCAGGCAGAGGTATAATCCAGCAACAGCAATAGTGGGGGTTTTCTTCTCTACATATCTGAAAAAGAGACCTCAGCTATAGGGGAAATTAGGCTAAAAGTATAAAATAGTTTATAAAATAATGAATTAAAATAAACAACAATGGCATAAAAAAATAAAGAAACCCCAAATATGTGAGTATGTATTTGCAGTTTAAAGTTCATCTAAATTTCCAGCTTGGATACCATCCTAGTTCCTGTAGTTCTAGGGATTTAATAACTGTCATAGAAAGTGTGAGCTCCAAGGCACGCTATTAAGAAAATGACAAATTTTTAAATGGACATTATTCCTTTTTCTTTTGTTCTTTTTTTGAGAGCTATAGATGCACAGAACTATGTAACTGCAAAATATTGCTCTATTTTTCACACACAAAATCTACTTTACATTTGCAGATTGTGCCCTGCTGGAACCGCGGCGGCCGAGGAGGGGGTCCCTCCCCCCCATTGGAACTGCGCGGCCCAGGGCCGCCCCCGGGCCTGTTGGAACCACATGGCCCTGGGCGGGGCCGCCCCGGGGGGAAAGGAGAGGGGGAGCCTTTCCAGCGTGGCTTTAAGACCTCGTGAGAGAGAAGAAGGGAGGCCTTGGAGCACACAGAGATTTGCCAGCCGGTTTGGGGGAAGGGTACCAGGCGGGCTGTGGGCAGGCCACGGGGTTCCTTCGGACTGGCAGGTGGCCAGGAGGGCGGGTGGGGCATGAAGTGTCACAGGTAAGTGGTGCATAGGAAGATATGAGGTAACACAGTGGAGGGAGGACAAGGTCAGGGTGGATAATGGTTTCTTCTGGGAGGTTGGGGGTATCAGCTGGGCTAGGGCCTTGAGAAGTACTCGAGCCCCGGGTGGGTATGGGGGCCGGAACGGTTTTGTTCGTTTGTTTTTGGCTCACCTGTAGCTACTGACCAGGCTCAGTATGTTCTGGATATATTTGTTACATCCTGCAAGGGCGGTCAGGACAAAGGGTTGTTCCTGGGTACTTCCTTAGGATTGAATATAGATAGTTGGAAGAAAAATAGGAAGTGAAAGACTTGCCCTAATCGTTTTAATAGTAATGTAGCCTGTGTAACCCTATGTGGTTGCGAGCTATGCTGGCGATGGTACATGCCTTTGGTAGGGTCACCCATGCCAGACAGGTCAAAACCGTAGGGTCAGATACAATACATACTTGGGCAGGATGAACTCGTTAGCCTTCTGGCAGTCATCCTAGGAGAAGGACAACTCTAATCCCAAACTGGGGTGGATGGAGCTCGCTTAGCCCTGTAAGGCCATCCATTTAAGAGAAGGACACTGTAATCAAATCTGCATCCTGAGAACCTCGCTGCCACTGTCCAAGCTTGCTTGGCCCTGGCAGATGAACCTTAGGATTAAAGGACAGGTCCAGTTCAGCGCATACTGCGTCTCATCTGAAAAATCCACTGCGCAGGCTCAGAGGCTTTACCCACATTCACAAAGACCTGTAGCAACGGGTGAGGGTCGAAACAGCAGGTGAAAGGTGCATTGGAAGCTGCAGACCCAACCCTGCATGCAGGCGGTTCAGGATATTGGTCATTTGAGACTGGCTGGAGATGACAGTCTCTTGGGACAGCACCCTGAATGACCAAGCAGCCTTTTCAAGGACAGCACTGCTTGCTCCACTTGGAGAGGGGCCTAGAAAAGGTGGCCTAAACAAAGCTCATCTCTACCTTCACCTGGTTGGTTAACAGCAGGCCAACGGGCATCTTCTTCCAATGCGGTCACACAAAGATCAAGAGACAAAGGCATACATCTGCCTCCAAAGGTGTAACCAAACTGACTGTAGCATGCTGGAACATCAGAACCATGCTTGATTCTGTGGATAGTGGACACCTTAATCGCTCACGAACTATCATGTCTCAACATCGACGTAGCTGCTCTCAGTGAAGTCCATCTTCATGAGGAAGGCAGCCTTAGAGAACATGATGCCAGTTACACACTCTTTTGGTCAGGTAAACCTAGAACCGAAAGGCATCTCAGGAATTGGCTTCATGATCAAAAACTCTATTGTTCCTAAACTCAAAAATCTGCCGACAGGTCACTCTGACTGCATTATCTCCCTACACCTTCCACTACACAACAAGCAACATTTTGTCCTCTTTAGTATATACGCCCCAACTCTCCAAGCTGTGCTGAAAAAGATAAATTTTACAATGACCTGCGCCGCCTTAGCCAAAAAGTGTCTGCAGATGATAAGATCATTATCTTTGGTGATTTCAATGCCAGAGTAGGTAAGAACTTTGAAGCCTGGAAAGGAGTATTAGGCAAGCATGGTGTTGGAAACTGCAACAATAATGGTTGACTTCTGCTAGAATTCTGTGTGAAGCAACAACTCACCATCACTAATACTATCTTTCAACAGAAAAATAGTCTGAAGACAACCTGAATGCATCCTAGATCTAAGCATTGGCATCTCATTGATTATGTCTTGGTGCGACAGAGAGATGTCCACGATGTCCATCACACCCGCGTGATGCCTAGTGCAGAATGCCAAACAGACCATCTACTTGTGCGCTGCAAACTTAACTTCAATCTTAAGTTCAAACTCAAAAGGGGCAGTATCCCAAGGAGAAGACTCCAAGTTAACAATTTCCAATCAGCCACAGTGAGAGACAGATTCCAGGCAAATCTTCAAACTAGGCTTGAAAATCATTCTATAGATTCTTTCTTAGATCCCTCTCCTGAAACACTCTGGCTCCATATTAAAAACAGCATCCAGCAGTTCTCTGAAGAATTTTTAGGGTTCTCCTGCAAGAAGAACAAGGACTGGTTTGATGAAAACAATCAAGAGATCCAGATACCGTTGAGGAAGAAGAGAACCGCTCACCAAGCACACCTTGCACTGCCATCCTGTCATGCAAGAAAAGCAGCCTTTCATCTTGCATGCAGCAAGCTCCAACAGAAACTCTGTGACATCCAGAACAAGTGGTGGATCAATCTAGCTGAGAAAACTCAATTATGCGCAGATACGGGTGATCACAAAGGATTCTATGAGGCCCTGAAAACAGCATACGATCCTACATACCAGGTCCAAAGCCCTCTACTCAGCACTGATGGTCAAACACTTCTGACAGATAAAACCTCCATTCTGAATTGATGGTCTGAACACTTTCAGACTCTCTTCAGTACTAGCCGTGTAGTGAAAGGTTCAGCAATTCAATTCATCTCACAACAACCGGTGAAGAATGAACTGGATACTGCCCCCACTTTGGTAGAAACCCTTAAGGCCATAGAGCAGGTGAAAATTGGCAAGGCAGCTGGGGTTGATGGAATTCCACCTGAAATCTGGAAACATGGGGGCCTTGCACTCCATGCTAAATTTCACAAGTTTGTAGTGCGCTGTTGGGAACTAGGTGAACTACCATCAGACCTTCGTGATGCAGTCGTCATCACTTTGTATAAGAAGAAATGAGTTAAATCAGACTCTTCAAATTACTGTGGTATTACTCTGCTCTCCATTGCTGGCAAAATCCTGGCAAGAATACTCTTGAACAGATTAATACCAGTATAGCAGAAGGAATTCTACCTGAAAGCCAATGTGGTTTCAGAGCCAACAGGAGCACCACAGACATGGTATTTGTTCTCAGACAACTGCAAGAGAAGTGTAGGGAACAGAATAAAGGTCTCTATGTAACGTTTGTTGATCTCATCAAGGCTTTCAATACTGTGAGCAGAAAAGGTCTATGGCATATTTTGGAAAGCTTAGGTTGTCCCCCCAAGTTCCTTAAAATGGTCATCTCACTCCATGAGGATCAGCGTGGCCAATTCAGATATGGTGATGCACTTTCTGAGCCCCTTCTAATTACCAGTGGTGTGAAACAAGGCTGTGTTCTTGCTCCAACCCTATTCACAGTCTTTTTCAGCATGATGCTCCAAAGGGCCACTGCAGACCTTGATGATCAGGACGGTATCTACATTCAATACCGTACTGATGGAAGCCTCTTCAACCTCAGGTGACTGAAGGCCTGCACTAAGACCTTAAATCATCTTGTCCGGGAGCTGCTTTATGCTGATGACACCACCCTTGTTACCCACACAGAAGCAGCCCTGCAGCGTTTAACATCCTGCTTTGCAGATGCTGCTGAGCTCTTTGGGCTGGAAGTCAGCTTAAAGAAGACAGAAGTTCTCTATCAACCTGCACCTCAGGAAGTCTTCCATCATCCCCATATCACCATTGGCCAATCAGAGCTTAAATCAGTCCAGCAGTTTAATTACCTAGGCAGCCTCATCTCCTCGAATGGTAAGATTGACAGAGAGATAGACAACAGGTTAGCAAAGGCATATAGTGCCTTCGGAAAGCTTCATAAAAGAGTATGGCGTTGTCAGAGACTGAAACAGTTAATGATTTATGCATTCTAAGAGACTTCTGCAGGCTTTTGACTTTCTGATGGGCAACTGGGCCCATCCCCCCCCTCCTCCAGTGCAGAAGATGTCAAGCCCTGAAAAGGCGGGAAGAGCCGAGTTTACCATGCCCTCCACATGAACTCCGCGCCAAAAAGGGGGACACCAACCTATGAAAACAACTCCCCGCCCTGGGGGAGATGCTAAGGATATGGATTTTGACTGGTGACTTTGGGGGTTTGGCGGGGTTTTTGCTTTTCCTTCTCCCCCCACCACCTGCGGATCAAGACATCGCTGGATCCAGTGGGTGGTGATTAACTCATCTTCTTTTCTTTTCTTGCTCTCCCTTACTCTTACCCTGTCTTTCTCTCCCCTATGCATTTTTCTCCTCCCCAGAAAGGTTATGACAGCACCCAAAATGTTAACATACCTATTGATACAAAACTGTTAAAATAAATCTTGTCAATATATGTTTTCAAACACCGATTATTTAGTGTCGTTTCGCTTTAATCCACCCCAAAGGAATTATTGATAAAACCTGGGTTACCCCCTCCGCCCCCTTTTTCCTGGGGCGGGTCATAACAGGCGTAACAAACACTTGAAGAAAAGTACAAAGATCAGTGTTTACAGAGCCATAGTGCTGTCTACTCTCTTATATGGTTCTGAATCATGGGTCATCTACCGCCACCACCTGTGTCTCCTAAAACACTTCCATCAACACTGTCTCCGTATAATCTTAAACATCCACTGATCAGATTATGTGACTAATACATCTGTTCTAGAATAAGGAGCAGTCACAAGTATAGAGGCCATGTTACTGAGAACGCAGCTGCGATGGGCAGGGCACGTCTCAAGGATGAAGGACCACTGCCTCCGTAAGATCTTGCTTTATGGTGAACTTGCCACTGGCTACTGCAAGAGAGGAGCCCCGAAGAAAAGATACAAGGACTCCCTGAAACAACATCTCAGCCTTGGCCATATTGATCACCATAACTGGTCTACTCTGGCCTCAAATCAGGAGGCCTGGAGACACACCATCTATAACGCTGCTGTTTCCTTTGAGAACGCACACAGGATCACTCTTGAGGAGAAAAGACAATGCAGAAAGAATCGTGTCTTGCAGAATATACCTCCTAAGGAGCTTTTCTGTTATGCCTTTTGCAATCAGACATGTCTATCTCGTATTGGCCTTATTAGCCACCAGCGTGCTTGTAACAAATGTGGATAGAGCCTTTCCCAAATCTTCGTTCGCGAAGCCTAGCCATGATGATGATGAGCAGATTGTGCCTATTACAATTACAGAAAAGAACACAGAATGTGATTTGTAGAGATGAATGAGTTATTGTAGTCACTCAAAATTATGCATAAAAAACTCTGAAAGTGAAAAATACCAACTGTAAACTGAATTCTTTCTGAAACTTAATTTTTCATCCACCATGAAAAAAAGACTACCTTTTTTAGGCTTTTTTATTCAACTTTGCATCTATTCAGAGTAATACATGGATACTTACTTATTACTTATGAAGTTTGTATTCTCTAGTATTGACTGCAAGACTTTATTTTCTTTTTCATTTTTTTTTTTCCTGGCAATATTTCTGCCAAGTATTTGCTGTGACAGAAACAAGGGAAAAATTGCAAAAGAGAAAGTTCATCTGACGATCAGCTGGGAATGCATATTGTTCTCTTTAGTGATGCTTTATTAGAGGTCTTCTAGTGTGACATCACTTGACTACCATTAGCCCCAGATCTGTGCACTGCCAAATCATTTTACAGGACAAATATGAGCCAATCTACACATGGTTATATCATCCCAGGTTCAGTGTGCACTACAGGACTAGCAAGATGCTGCTGTAAGGCCTCAGTCACGCTGCCATGCATAGCAGACCACATATGTCCATCAGTCCTTTTCTGGACTGTGGAAAACCAGCTCGTTTGTTCCCTCTGTTTTGGGCAGCTCTCTCAAGGCAGAAGTCATACATAGGCTCAGACAATCTGTTTCCCAAACCATCCACCACATACGAACCAGACACATAAATATTTGACATGAGACAAAGGCAGGCTGCCTTCTGCACTTCAGCGCAGAGAGAGTGATGTGTCCTTTCCATCTCCCGTCTGAGCAAGTAAAACATCAGTGGTCTGGATCCACATCTGCTTCATTTTGTTATTGTCGCTTGTGTCAGCTGTTAGGGCACAGCTGCACCCAGACTCATGGCACAGTTCACTCTCTTGCTCCTCACGGACCACAGACCATGGCAGATGGCAGAGGTGGAGGTGAACTTAGCACAGTCTGAGCTCTTCACATTGCTAGGAAATCCTGTGTTGCCTCCAGCATGAACATGGGTTCATGAAGAAACTGCTGATTATGCTAGCAGTTTGGGATTGGGATGCCTGATGGGAAGGGACGTTCAGGCCAGGAAGAAGCTAATGGCTATTGGTATTTTTTACTTTCTAGTTGCTGAAAGTACTTGGGATCAAGGAAAGACAGTAACTTTACTTAAATTGCTCCCCAAAACTGACATTTGAAGATACAGAAAACTCATCTACAGGTTTCCTAGCACTCAATTCAAAATGAAAAATTCATGTGAAAGCATAGCCACATAAAGTTCTAAATTGCTTTTTGTTTTTGCTAAAATGTTTTAGTAAGTAGCCCTGTTTAATGAAACAAAATTACCTTACTTAGACACTGTCAGGAAGTACACTGGTGCTTTTTTTAAAAAAAATCAAGACAAGTTAATAATAAAGAATGTTATTTAGTATTTCATTTCTTCTCAATATGCAGATATGCACCACGAGTCTGAGGCTTTCAATCAGTAGCAAAACTGTTGTTTATTTCAGAGTTTATTGCTTCAGTCTTTATCTTGTGATCCAGTATTAAGAGCACACACTTGTACAGAAAATATTAAATCCATTTGTTTATACTTCTACTATCTAATGACAACTGTAATTATGTTCTGAGGTTTTAGGTATTTATTCTGAACTCAGGAATTTAAACTATGAGAAGGGTTGTGCTAGGCTCATTTTTAACAAATATATATTTTAAAAATGCCTACTGAAGTTAATAGAGCTAGCTATCAATTTTCTTCACCTTGGTACCTTGGGAGGTACTTCTCAGAATGCAGAGGCCTGTTTATCCTGACCTAAGTTTTGCTCTCTTTTCTTTGGTTATTGCAAGAATTTAAGCAATTAACTCAGACTGTTTTTAACCCTCAAACAGCTGAAAACAGATGAATTCCATCCATTGCATCTGAAGATTCTCAGAGCTCACACACACACTTTGGGTTTGAATCAGGTATGATCCTTAACATTTACAGGACAGGTAAGTGTGCATTTGCTGACAAGCAAGTAGCATCACACTTTGCACTATTTTCTGTTAAATAATTACTTTTTGCATTTTAAGTGCATCAGACATAATAAAAATAATTGAGCAGAGAGATAGATCAATAGCAATTAAGTTATAAATAACACTTCATGGAAAACAGCATCAACACAGCTCAGAAAGCAAGTGTTATGGGGACAACTTTGAATACTTGGTTAACTGGCTTTAATAATTTTTCTATATTCTTCATGCTGGGACTAAGCTTTTAAGTCCAAAGGCAAGGAGGCTAGGCTGCTGGCCATACCATTTAAAAACTTTATCATTAGCATTCCTGAGGAGTTCATTTTGATTCATTGTAATACGTATGATGATTTATGAGCAATACAGAATGGAGTCTCTGAAAATTTAAACCTCTTTCCATTTACTTTTGGCATAGGTAAAGCAGTTTCCATTTACACAACTGAATTTCCCAGCTAAAAAGAATTCTGCTCATGGGAGCACTGCAACTTGAGCACAGTGGAAATGTGCATTGCATTGCCAACGTGCTTTCTTAGGGCAGTGTAAAGCAATTGCTCCTGACCAGCAAAAACTACTATGGATAAATAGTACCTGACTACAGTGAAGTTTTCAAAAAGGGCAGAAATGTAGGTTCAGGGGAAGTAGTGTGTTCAATTTCTTTTTTTCTATAAGGATGGAGAGAGAAAAATTAGGATTTAAGAAAACTTTCCCTAAGGAAGATTCTACCATTTCGCCACCACATACCCCTCTCTGCTCTTCCCCTCTTTATACTTTTCCCCATCCTTTCCCCATTCACTTTGTCTTTACCCATACATGGCTGCCCTGTGCATCTTACTGGTGACAGGATAGAATGTAAAGATCTGATTTTTTCATTTGGTCCCAAGTACTAAAAGTACATTTTATATGTTTCAGGCCTTTTAGGTCTAGATGTATATTTTATGACTGCTGTTGAGAGTCTGCATCTCCAAGGGTAACATCCAGGCTTCTAATCCAACATTCATGCCACCAAATGTTCTCTTTGATATAGCACTTTACTATAACAATTTTCATGTTCTGAAAATAAAATTGATAGGAGCCTTTAAGAGATTTGTTTTTAAATGTTTCTTAGCTACATAAACTAAGCTTTATCAAACTTGATTTGAAAATCAGAAATACAACCTGAATTTTTTTTCACTTTTTTTTCCCAGCCTTCTCAAAATGCCAAATAAAATGCAACACTTGCTTATCAAAAAAGCAGAATATCTTGTTCCTTACTTTCAGTCCAATATGTTTCAAAATACAGATTAAAGGATTTTAGGTTCTCAGTATGTGTCCTACTCATTTTATTGACTTAAATCACTTCATGTTATTCCTGGGAAACAGGTAAGGCAAGATGTAATATCTAGAAATAAAAAGTGGTTGATGACTTGTTCTTTGCAATTAAAATTGTTTCAAATTTGTAGTGTTACACCAATAATTGCAGGTGAACAGACAATATTAATATGTAAAACTTCAGATTATTCCAGCCATATGGGGTGCAAAGAATTATTGCCTTATTAAATAGAGTAGAAAAAACAGCAGATGTGACACATGGAACGAGTATGAGCTTCACTTGATTGTATCTAAGCCTGGTTCTATGTATCTAGGGTACTACAATAGCAACCTTTGGAACAATGCAAAAGGTATACATTTTACCATTACATTTCTCTAACTGTATTATGCCTTTTCTAGAGATCAGTATTGGCATTTCAAATGACTTGATCATAAATCCACAGTGGTGGGGGTTTTTTTTCCTACTCAGTAGTCTGGGTAGCGAGCATTTCCTAGGATCATCTGAAATTTGAACATGTGTGTTAACTATGCTTTAGAAGAGACGTGAGTATCTGAAAAACTCCACTTTCATTAAATCTATTATCTATTATCTATCTATTTCTATTCCAGGAAAAAAGTCTAAAAATATGAATGGATAAATTCTAAAGATCTTATTAGGCCATCAGAACTACTAAATTTACGTTTTTAAACCCATCATATTTCTGTATTATTCAATGATTGCTTTGCATGTGACCATTCACTGGAGCCCACAATAGTTCTGCCCAGGCATCCAAACCTGTGACTGTTCTCTCTTGCACACCCTCTGTCTGTCAGAATATTTTCATACACATTGTGGGGAGTTTGGTACCTAGGCAGGAATTAAATCATAAGTCTGTAGGTCCAGCTTATGGCATTTCACTTTAAATATCTGAATAACTCCTTTAATTATTTTAAACCTCTCCAGGTTTAAGTTTAGTCATTTTCATGCACATTTTGATGATTTAACCTTATGATGAAATCTAAAGAAGTATTTCTGTGTCCAAAGCTGCTTTGTCTGCGCCAAAGTAGCTAGGTGATTCAGCTTTGTAACTAAACATTTGCTCTCTTTAATATACAGATTAAGCATGAATTCAAGTACCAACGAAAAAGTAAACTAAAAGTCTCACTTCAAGATAAAATAATTATCTTACTTAAATATTTTCATTTATCACTTATTACACAATTTTTTTCCTGTATATCTCAACTGAACTACTGTGTGGTAGAAACTCCTTATCCAGAAACACTACCAGTCATAGGCTCAGTTCATATGGCTTTTGCCATCTGTGAAAGATGTGTGTCTGGAAAAAAAAGATAAATCTGACTCCTGGAGAAAATTAAATTATAGATTTCCCTCTCTAACAGAATTATTTAAGCTTAGGAAGGCAAGAGGTCTACTGGTGATATGAAAACCATCACGTAACAGGTAAATAGCAAAGGAAAAGGGTAAAAATGGGTAAAACTAGAAATAAGACCAGTAGAAAAGAGAATGGGAGGCAATGGTAGAGTAAAATGAGTGTTGGTGCCAAAGACATCATCTATTGTACTCCCACATGCAAGTCTGTTTGCTCTGCTGCTCGAACTCACTTTTTTTTTTTCTTCCTAGAGTAACTTTCCAAGACAGTTTTTATACAATCATATTTTATTGAGTCAGCTGAATCAAATGTATTTTAGAAAGCCACATGAATCTGCCCTATTTCAATTATTTAAGCCACAATACATTATTTAGTGTTCTCTGTGTTCACTGGTTTTAGGACAATCAATCTACGTATATCAAAGAAATGCCATTCTGATTTGAGTGCTTTTTTAAAAAAAGCATTAAGTGTTACTCTCAAAAAGAACTTTTAGAGCTCATAATACTTTGTGTATTTCAAGAAACTATAAATGGCTCTGTCCTGTTTTATATGATAGTTTAATTTCACTTTTCAGCTCTCAGGCAAATATATACTGTGCAATATAACAGTATCATCAAACCTCTCTGTGGCATAAATTTAACCTGTGTTGTTTATCTATCTTTTTAAAATGGTGGCATACATCCTCCTGAATACATCCCTGAGGTTTCTGTCCTTTCTACTGGGCTTTACATGCTCTCTGGGCAGCTATCTGAATCCAGATGCCTAAATAAGAAGGGACATTGCCACAGAGGAGGTCTTTGCATGCTCAGGAGTGGACTTCTGCCCAGTCTGATGGGCACTCTCTTTTCCCATGTTTTGATGCCTGTTTTTATTTCACAAGCCGCAAGTGGCAATAATGGAGATCAAGTGAACCAAAAGGAAAAATAAGGCTGGATTTCCAGGCTTAAAGCCTTTAAGGAAATTTCTGTTTGAGTGTGGCTCTGGAAAATGGGGGACATTTGGCTCCTGGGAGAGGAAAAGGGACTTTCTGGGCAAGGCAAACACACCAAAAGACACTGAAACAAGGAGCTAAAATATGATGGGAGGAGAGAGGTGACAAAAGTTCATTGGATAAATGATGGGTTATAGGGATACCTGTGGTCACCTTGGCCAAGGACAGGATAACAAAGGAGCGTTCATGTGGAGCAACATCAAACACTGTCCACCGTCCTTTCATATGAGGGAGGATCTAGATCTGAGGTAAACTCTTCTACTGTTAACATCTTCTTACAGGTGTTGCTAATCCTGCCCTGAATAGTGATACTACATTTTAGAGGTGGCTATCCTGGCAATTTCCATTCTGTAATGTCTGCTGACAGATTTTGTTGTCATTTGGAGAAAGTGATTGCAATTCGGAAAATTCCTGTAGCATAGTAGTATTTTTCCCCTCTTTTTAGGAAAAAAAACCAACCAAAAAATCAGTTTGACTTCTAAGGCAGACAATAGTGGGGCTGCAATTCAACTTCCTTCAGTTCTTCAGTTTTCCTGGAGTAGGGACAGACTATTAAGTACTCTGAAGAAGCAAGGAGATAAGCTTTGGAGGCCTGGCTCCAAGTGTGTGTTCACATATGTCATGCCTTCCACTAGGCATTCTTTCTAACAGGGACCCAGGATCCATGTCATGATACACTAGATATTGCAGAGTCTCCTCGGTATCATGTATTCTGCAAACTGTGTAACCCTCCAGGTGAGCTGGCAGATAAAAGTCTGTAGAAAATATTTCTGAGAAGTGTTTTGAAGACCTGTTATCTTTTTTATGCTGAAGTGGCTTTACTGGAAAATTACCAACCAAATCCACTACTTTTCACACATACAGTCCATTAAGCTTAAAATTATAATTAACTACACTGAAGAGGAAATTAAAAGATCAAAACTGTTTTCATCTCTTACATATCATTTCCTGTCACTTTGACCTTATTGATTATACTGAACCAAAAAATTAGGGAAAGAAACATGTATTCTGTGAATGAAATGGAGGACTTAGGTGGTCTTTTGCATCTCTGTTTTCCAGGCTTGTTTCATTTCCTAAATCTCACTCATGAGACTTTAGTCAGTTTGAATTGCGATGTGTCTTCAGTTTTAAAAATTACAAATCCGGATGATTTTCCTGGTTACAAATATTTGTGAATAATAGTGATGCCTGGTGTTTTATATTGAAGAATTGCTTTCAGAAGCCGGCAGATACACATTTACTGCAAGAAAGTTGAGGACTAGATGAGGTAGGAAAACTAAAGCCCTGATAGAATGAAATCTGGCCAGGAACAACATGGGAAGCAAGAAAAGATTCTGTAGGTACATCAGTGATAAAAGGAAGGCAAGGAAAATGGTCTACTCTGGAAGGAAGCTGAAAATCTGGTTACCCGGAATATGGAGAAGTCTGAGGTAATCAATGATTTTTTGTCTCAGTTTTCACCAAGAAGTGCTCCAGCCACACTGTCCAATTTGCAGAAGGCAAAGGCAGGAACTGGGAGAATGAGGAGCCACCTGCTGTAGGAGACTGAATTTGTAAACACCCAAGGAACTTGAAGGTTCACAAGTCCATGGGACCTGCTGAGATGCATCTGCAGGTCTTGAGTGAGCTGGCAGATGAAATTGCTAAGCCACTATCCATCATACTTCAGAAGCTGTAACAGTCAGGCAAAGTTATCCTTATGGCAGAGGGGCTGGAACTGGATAAAGTCCCTTCCAACCAAAACCATTCTACATCTTTATGATTCTACAATAAGAACAATTCAACAAGGAAAAAAAATTCATAGCAAAGCTAGCCTGTTCTGTTTCCAAAACTTCAATGTCATATTGCAATTTTAACTGTACTTTTTTTTTTCTGCACAAGAACATGCATGTTTTTCTTGATTGATAACATGAAATTCTATAAAGCTGGTGCTGCATGGTCTTAAAATAATGCATGATTTGGATTGGCACACAAAGTGAAATTCCATTCCCTCCCACCTCTATAAGCAGTCTGTGGGAGTAGTTTTGCTACTGGAATATGTGCACATTCATGGGACATATAGGAATTCTCTGTTTTTCTAGTTACTGTGTTAAATATTGTAACTGGGACTGGTTCAGACCTTAGGCCAGTAGCTGAGATAGCCAGCAGTATTAATTTTTGCTATTTAAGACAATGGAGCAGCATTCATGTAACATTAAAGCAATCTCCTGTTTTCATTAGACTGCTGTGTTGGCTTTGTGTAGTGCTGTCACCAGCATTATAATTATTGCTTTGACCAAATCTTTCGACATATTTAAAAACCTAAGGTGCTCAAAGGAGATATAGAATTTCCTTAGCTGAGCGTGCTTTGTAAAATGAAATGCCAAGGGAAGAGAATCTTCAAGACTAAGGTAATGGCAGCCAAAGGAGTATTCTCTGTTCACCCTTTTTTTTTTTTTTTGTAATGGATCAACAACATTCCTTGGAGAAAAGAATTATCAAAGGAGAAAACTGACAGAATACAAAACTATTACCTCAGAAAATCCTATTGAAAACTCACACTTTATGCATTTCTTGTTCAGTTGTGGGCCAATGGTAACTGGGTAACTATGCTTTATTAAAGAAAAACTAACAGCAAGATTTTTTGAGTAGATCCTGCTGTCCTTGCCAGATGGTAACAAAATAACAAGCAACACTGCTGATGGAAGCAAGAAAAGAGAGACACATGCACCTGCTCTTCCTACTGCTTCAGAGATAAAATATTACTCGTTTTGCCAACCATGATTGTATTAAATGACAGTTTTGCCATGAGAAATCATCACTTGCTTTTTATGACTTAAATGAAAATGTAATGCTGCTCTGATAGCCCGAGACACTGCACAGACACAGAGTACAGAGACAGGGACATTTTCCTTTTTCCTCGGAAAACAAAAAACTTCTCTCTTAATTCTGTAGCTAGAATATTTACTGGGGAGTCTCACTGAAAAGTTTTGAGAGTTAAAAAAGCTGTAAGTTGAAGAGATTCATATTGTTAGAGCAGTGGCATCATCCCTACCTTTGACTGTAACTTTGAAAACAAAAACATGGAGAAGAGCTCTGTGTTTTAACCTCTCCACAGTACAGAGCAGCAAAGTAACTCACTTCATCCTGCCCACTTCCCTTGCCATAGTACTGGCTGGCATTTGACCCTGACACGGTTCCGCAGTGGTTCCCTGAGCACAGACCACCATGCCTACAGAAGCTGGCAGAGATGCATGTTGTTCTGGACCCTTCTCCTTCCCACGTCCACCTCAGCCATGGCTCTGGTCTGGGGCTGAAAGGACTGGACCAGCTCACTCGCTTTGTCTGAGTCTTGCAGGTGCCTCTGCAGTGCATTCCACCATGCTCTCTGCTCTGGAGGCATGGTGCAGATGTGTGGGAGCCATCATGTACCTCTCAGAGCTTTTGCATCTGTTTCTGCAACTTGTGCCTTGAAGGTGTTTTCACCATATGCTGTAAGCTTGAGCTCTTGTGTACAGCAATTGTGTGGTATTTCACCATGGTGAGAGTGCATGGCTATGCAAACTCCCAAGGACTGAGTTCAAACTGGAAAAATGCCAGTATGTCAAAAATGTCAGTGTATCAAAATGAATCAGTTGTGTTTCATGATGCTAAGTTGCTCTTGAAAAAAAAGGAATCAGACAATTCTGCTTTCAGGAAACTAATCCA
The DNA here is from genome assembly GCF_001604755.1 of Lepidothrix coronata. Taxonomy (NCBI): domain Eukaryota; kingdom Metazoa; phylum Chordata; class Aves; order Passeriformes; family Pipridae; genus Lepidothrix; species Lepidothrix coronata. The sequence goes on from NW_016690195.1 coordinate 5,719,513, forward strand.
TAAATGGATTTCAAAGCAAAAAGTTCCACTGTAGGTACTGTTACTGTAATAATAAATGCACATTTCAACTTGGGACTGAAAAACAGTGTGAGAATTGCTTTTATAGGCCATTTTGAATGAAAAACCCTAACAAATAAATAATTGTGGGCATTTATTACATAAGACTGAGGTGGGGGTTGTTGATAACACATCTAAACACAAATACTGTGTGTAGAGGCTGAGAGAAGCTGACTTTAATCACAGGATAGACTGTGGTGGTGCATCCCCCCACCCTAGGCTGCACTGATCTGAGAAATGCTCATTAGTCCTTGGCCTTGACGAACAGCATTTGAATTAAGCCCCTCTTGAGTTTATTGGAAGAACTGTTTGTTCCCAGGAACTAACAGGTGTCTAATGAGCATCTGTTTTTTTAAGCCTTGGAAATTTTTTTTTCTTGCCTGAATAAAAAACAAAGTGGGATAATATTTTTGTTGTTGAAACTTCAAAGAAAGTTACCAACTTGAATTGCAGTCAGAATGGAAAATTACTATGACTAAAGCCCACTCTCTAACAACCCTATAAACAGTAGTCCAAAGTGAGACCATACAGAAACAATTAAAGAGAGAATTGTTTCTCTTGCCTTGAATGGCCATACATGATTCTGAAATGTAAGTAGGAGAAGTGTATATCCTAATGTTTTTTAGTTTGCTATGAAATCACCTCAGGGATTAAATAATAACAGAAACAAACAATCAATAATATTCAACTGGAATTCACTAATCTATTTCAATACCTGAACGAGTGGGAAAATGAATTTATTTTTTGAGAATAAAACTCCAGAACCAGGCAATTGGAGAGACATTCCTTGTCTGTCAAAAATTCCTTAGTCATTCTGTTATACAGGCTGTGGGCTTCTGGTGGTCTAGTGGTTAGGGTGCAGAACCCTCACCACTGCGACCCGGGTTCGATTCCCAGCCCCCCGGGCAGATGGAGCTCGTCAGCCCTGTAAGGCCATCCATCTAAGAGAAGGTCACTCTAAACAAACCTACGTTCTGAGGATCTCACTGCCACTGTCCAAGCTTTGCTCGGCCCCGGCAGATGAACCTCAGGATTAAAGGGTGGGCTCAGTTCAGCGCACGCTGTGTCTCACCTGAAAAATCCACTGCGCAGGCTCGAAGGGTTAATGACCTTTCCCAAATCTTCGCTCGCGAAGACTGGCCATTATTTATACAGGCTGTAGGCATGACCAGCCTGTGGTACACATCCTGCATTTTGTGCAGTTTGGTGAAATACACGATTAGTTAAACAAATTGCATTAATTTTAAAATGAAAATAAAATCCAACTGTCTGTAGATGAGATTGAGTTTGAATAGTTCTTAAAAGATTCATACGAAAATATGGCAGAGTTTGATGATACTTTCTTACACAGTCACACACTTGCCATGTGGAGCACAAAACATCTGCCCCGGCCTGGGACACCAACACTCTGGTCATTCACCTCTGTATGACCAAACCAGACTTCTTGCCTTTTTTTTGAACTTCTTGATTTCTCTTGAGTTTTCTGATTGATACTTTGATTTTCTCAATCCTCAGCTCCTATTTTCTCTCAGGTCTTCTAAGATCCCTCTGCACAATTAACAATGTATGTGCCTGAGGTCAATTTATCTTAATTGCTGGTTCCCCTCATGAACTATAATGAAGGCTCAGCACCTGACCTTTTAGCCAGTGACTCTAAAGGTAGCTCTAAAAGCTCATATCAGTAATGGAAAGGCATCTCACAAGGCCTATGAGGAATAAGTAGGTAATTTTATCTGTACTTTAGGGTGCTGTAGTTCATATTTCATCAAGGAAATGTATAAAATGACGTCTCAGTAAAAAAATACAACATTGTCTTGGCTGAAGTCAGTGATGACAACTTATTGCAAACTAAGAACCTTATTCCAGGTAATTAAAGCCAGTAAAAGCTTTTCCAGAGCCACTGGAATGGAATGGCTGCAGAACTCATTTTTTAGTAACTCAACTTCAAAGACCAGTCCAAGATTTTAAGATATTTGTTTCAATTTGTGGTAAAGCCCTTATATTTTAAAAAGCCCAAATTAAAAGCAACCTGCTAAAACAGGAAATGAGCAAAATCACTTGTGAAAGTTCTCTCATATGGATCTGTGGACCTGGAAGCCATTCATCCCTGGCTGAACTAGAGTTGTCCTGTTTCTGAGCCAGGTGGCTATTCAAGCTATCTGAGTATCAAGTGACAGGGGAGGAAGGAATGTTTCCAACATACATTCTTTGAAATAAACATATTTCCACAGGACATTGTGCTTTATACAAACCAAAAATTGCCTATCAGAGAACCTTTCCCTTGTAAAATATCCAGCCAGCCTTTTTTGAGGTGGCAGTCATCACCTGGAAAAAACACAGAATGGTATCTCTAACTTATGTTTGAGATCTTCATCCAGGTAATGGTATTGTAGAGTTCTGCCTGCTGAAGTCTTCAGAAAAAAAAATAATGCAAGACTATTCCCAAATGAGTATTACTGGCTCAGCACACGACATAAAATTCAATCTCTCTGGCTAAATGATGAACTATGTAGACATAATTTTAGAATAGTGCAAAGGATGTTAAATCTATCCATCTTCAGAAATGTGACTGCAGATGTGCCTGTGACTGGATGCCAGCGAGGTTAATCAGCTGAACTGCTGACATCTGCTTATAGGAAAACTACAAGTAGGGCATGGAAAACCAGTTGGAGTATAAAATCTGAAGTGCTTGCAAAGGTCATAATTCATCATCAAATCAGAAGAAAACAAGAGGTTAATACAGATGTGCACATGCAAAGAAAGAATAAAAAGAAGTAAACATGGCTTGATAAATGCTAGAGGCATGAGCAGCTCCTTGCAAATGTGCACATTCCCTGTTTGTAGCTTTTCATCTTGTTTCCTTTTCCCCCTGATGGTGACATTGAAAACTAGAGGGATACATCCTGCTATTGGCAGAATCACCCATTTCTTTTCTTTGATTTATTTTTTTTTGTTAATAGATCAGTTCCAATTTCAACCTCTTCTATGATGAGTGTCCTAATAAAAAGCAATGAAGCCACTGCCTGCAGTCTGTCCAGGGATGTATTAGAAAGCATTCACAAAACTGAAAAACAACCTTTTACTGGTGAATAGAGGATCACTGCAAAATCGGTGCATTTCATATGTTCCAGTCAAGCCCTCAAACACAGTACAAGTGGTGATAGGTTGGTGTTTCTCTGTACACAGCAGAATGATTTTTATGCTGAGCTGACATGTCAAATTCAAGAAATGTTATACTTCTTCTTTTTTTTTTTTTTTTAGGTGAGACACAGCGTGCGCTGAACTGAGCCCACCCTTTAATCCTGAGGTTCATCTACCAGGGCCGAGCAAGCTTGGACAGTGGCAGCGAGGGTCTCAGGACGTAGGTTTGTTTAGAGTGACCTTCTCTTAGATGGATGGCCTTACAGGGCTGACGAGCTCCATCTGCCTGGGGGCTGGGAATCAAACCCAAAAAAAATCCACTGCGCAGGCTCGAAGGGTTAATGACCTTTCCCAAATCTTCGCTCGCGAAGTGTGGCCATACTATACTATACTTCTTTATAGACAGTACCCAAATCAAACTGCATCCTGTTAAATCCTCTGTGCGTTTTGTAGATACTTTCCTATGCATGTGAGAGCAATTCTTCACCTGTACTGCCAGTGCAAGCGCCCAGACCCTTGAAGCCTCTGTGCTTTGGATCCAGTGAAAGCTGCAGCCTTTGCAAGCAGCCACACAGAAGTGGAACTCTAGTCATATCTTTCTTGCCAATTGCCCACACAATTGAAACAAGGTTCTTAAAGAGAGGATGTGGGTCTGAAAGTTTACAGCCTAAAACTATACTTGGCAATAATTGGATGACAAGAGTTCTGGTTTCAAAGATAGGCCCATCAAACCACTGACACAGAGTGACAGGTCCTCAGCATATCTGACATCAGACCTCTTGCAAAGTGCTAGTGCCTCTACTTCTGACCTTTCAAGCTGGTTTGGGACCAGAGCCTGACACCACACATGAGAGCAGTTCTGCTTGAGTCCAGGAATGCATCATTCAAAACCTGGCACATAGGCCATACTAGTACCTAAAACTAGTCCCTATGTTAAATATCCTTATTTACTTAACCTAGAAGGAAGCTGTGACAGTTAGTGTACTAAAGTTCATGAGGTTGTCTTAAACCTTTTCAGGGGCTATAAAGAAATCGAGGGAAATATTTTTAAAAGTCATGGTTTCACTCTTAGGGATTTGGAATAATAACCAGACAGTTATGGATAAAGAGTTGAACCCCATAAGGCAGTTTCTGCTTCATTTGTAATCACTCTGTGGGTGTAAATCAGATTTTTTTGTTCCCTGATCAGCAAGACAGATGGATATGAAGTCTTAGTGTGCTTCACATAGTTATACTCTTGTAAATATCTTCAGATATAAATATCCAATAGCATAACAGAAATGGTAGAATTATTTCATTGATGGAGAATTTAGTCTACAAAAGTATGTATACAAACACACACACATACACATATGTATACACATAACAGGGGAGATAATATGTATGAATACAAGAAGAAATTTCAGATTAGATTTTTTTTTCAGTTAGTTTATGTTTTTAACCAGAAATCATTTGGCAAGAATTACTTGACTAGAGAGGTTGTAGGTGCCCTATTTCTGGAATTGTTCAAGACCAGACCAGATGGGGCTTTGAGCAACCTGGTCTAGTGGAAAGTGTCCCTGTCCATGGCAGGAAGGTTGGAACTTGATGATCTTTAAGGTCCCATCCAAACCAAGCTGTTTTATGGTTCTGTGTTTCTATGATTCTATGAACCATATGTTAATAAATGCTTGATGAACAAATTCTCAGGAGCAGGTCACATACATTCATTAAATGATGAGCTTCTTCAGAAAATAATTTGATGTGCAAGTTACCGAAAGCTAATTTTGTTGCATTAGCTAATAATTCTCATAATTTAATGGGTAACTAAAATGCACTCAGTTGCATTTTGACGAGACAGAAATATTTTTGTTCCTTCTGAATAAGGATTGAGAACATGATTTTTAAAATAAATTTGCTAAATGAAGCAACCAAATTACTATTCAAAGGAGTATATACTATGAAATACTACTGCAACAAGTAATTTGAATGCTGTAATTGTGGAAGAACTTATGCTTATGGCTGTAGTTAACTTTTCATTTTAAGCCTATTATAAAACCAAGAATTACAAGGTAAAGATGTGGAAGTCAGCGAAATGTACACATTTGAATTGCACTTGAATTTTCATGCTGGTGAAATAATAAGAAGTAGGAGCTTTGATTCATATTGAAAGAGACGTGAGAGAGATGAAACTTTGAGATTACTTGATTCCTTGTCAATGACTTAGCTGCAAAATGGCATGGTCCAGAGATGACAGGCTATTTAATATGTTCTAGAATGATTCCCCAGGAAATGGCGTGAAGGGCGCTGGTATGCTGCCCAACGCAGGTGTCCAGGGACCATCTCAGCACATCAATTCCTTCAGCGTGCACCCTTTCACTGGTGCTGCTTCCTTCCAGAGGCTATTGGGGGTGGGACTAGCAGCTTCTTAAAAAGAAAATAATCAGATGGCAGAGCCTGACTGCTGCATATCTCAGGACACAGAACTGCAGGTGACTTGGGGCAGTCACCTGAACATGCCTTCTACTTAACTGTAACCTCTAGGAGAGCTTCTAGAGTGAACTCTAGAGCTTCTAGAGTCTTGCTGTTTTCCCTGTTAGTGCATTCCAGTGGTCACCCACACGTTCATGCTTCACCTGAATTACCATAGTTTAATCATTGATCAACAGGTTCATTCATTAACTTTCCATATTTAGAGACCCCACTGGTATTCTGTCTCTGTGAAAGCTGGTTCCAGTTCAATTAAAGTACAACTCAGTTACTTAAAAAGTTTGGGAACATGAACCTCTCTTGTGTAAAGACTTGAAGATGAGAAAAGGTCTGTCTGTGATGAAGCAGCTACAGTGTCCCTAGCCTTCATTGCAACTTGTAAACTCCAGTATAACTTTTAGAGACTTTCACCATGCACTGATTTAGCCAAACAAATCTAGTGATTTAAAAATTGACTCTCCCCTTGCTGTCATGCAAATAAATAAACGTATGTAGTCCTATTACAGGACTACTTCTATATGGTTTCAGTGTGATTCTCTGGACCCCTCAATCACAAAATTAGGCCTGTCTCTTTAACAGAAAATTAAATGTTATTGCAAACAAGTTCTTTCCTTTGTCTCTGAAGTAATAGAAAACAGAAACGATGTTTTCTCCTTATTTTTGTCTTTACCAATAATTTTTATCATTCAAATATAATTTAGGGACATCCATTGTTTTATGTCTATATCTGGTACAAAGCGAAACGCTTTAGAGCTGTCATCAGCTAAAGAATTCTTTAGTAAGAATTCCAAACCCCTCTGTGATATGAAGAATCTGGCCATATTGCAGAAAATTTGTCTGCTATTACCATTTCTGTTATTCTTTTAGCAAAACACTGAAGGTCTAAAGCAGCATAAAATAGAAAGCATTTTTTTAAAAGAGTATGGATGTATTAATAATAAAATTGCTAGATGTGACCTGCTATGGCATGAGTCTGCAAAGCCCTGAAATACCTTCCCAACACTCTCCTTTTGGAGTCTAAACTACAATCTCATAAATCAGCACTTTTCTGACCTGAATTTCCACTTTCAGCAGTGTGAAGCAGGAGGTTTCAGAACATTGCTGTTTGAGATAACATACACATCACAGCCTGAAAAGAATTTAATTGCTTTTAATAATATTTAATTATTTTTCAGTTATAATATATGACATGGCACACCATTACACAATATACTTTTAACATCAAAGAGACAAAATATGGGAGAATAAGGGCATTATTATGTCCTCTGAACATGAAAAGCTGGTTTTAAGATTCAGCAGAGTAATCTAATGGGAAAGAGCTGGTTTTCCTTTAAGGCAGCTATGCAAAGCAACAGATGGGATACAGCATGTACAGAATAACATAAAAAAATCCTTACAATTCTTAAAATTCTACTGCAAAAAGGTAAGATAAGGTAAAGTAAGATAAGGTAAAGGGAAGAGAAGAGAAGAGAAGAGAAGAGAAGAGAAGAGAAGAGAAGAGAAGAGAAGAGAAGAGAAGAGAAGAGAAGAGAAGAGAAG
>NW_016690195.1:5726728-5730705 GCF_001604755.1 Lepidothrix coronata
TATCTCTACTCCAATGATGCATTATTTTTGGGAAAATACAAAGAAAGAAGTAGAAATGCACAACTGCAATAAACAGGTGTGGAATCTATATTTTGTTTTACATGCTCATCAGGATGAGAGATGCAAATTTGAGTCTGATTGGAAGGGTGTTTTTTCTGCATGGGTGCTTATAAAATACAGGGTATTTTTTTCATTTAAAATCAGTACAACTTTTCCTAGGATTTTCAAGGAATGGAAAAATTGGACTTCTGACCATCTTTAGAAGAATCAATCACTCCTCAAACTTCAGTCTTCTCTCAGACTTTGGAAGACTATGCTTGCCTACTTTGGTAAGGCAGCATGGGAACAGTGATTCAGAAACCCAGTTTAGGCACTTTCATGTAATTAATACAGAGGATTGGGCAACTAGAATGAAGTGCATAACCCCCAGAATCTGTGATGGAGAGGATATGGGCATCTTCTGCAATTCTTATTGCTGTGGATGAAGATAGAGGAACTCATGGCTCAAGGCTGCTCTCTAGACTGAGGGGTGGGGGGTGAAGGGAAAGCAAAGTCACTATTTGGGAATAGGCATGTGACTGTCTAAAATTTCACTTCTGCTATGGTTTTGGTGTTTTGTTTGTTTGGTTTTTTGTTTGGTTGGTTTTGTTTGTTTGGGGTTTTTTTGTTGTTGTTTTTTTTTTTTTTTTTTAATTCCTTGTCTGTTCCATGCAATTGCATTAGCAATCTCTGGGGCAAGGACTTGAAAAAAGGTTTCTCTTTTGACACTGATTTTTAAGGAGAAGTTTTTTTTTATTCATCTTTATTCCTTCTAAGTGTCACTACAGGGCAGAGTCAAGGTTGTTTGGTAGCTCCAATAAAATATTCTTCTTCTTGGATAGAAAACATCTTTCTGTTCTTTTAAAATGTATAAGGAAATCCTAAATCTAATACAATAAGCAAACCAATGTCTACATGGATAGTCAATACATGCATTTCTACTTTTTATAATATCCCTGTTCCTATACTGGCTGATGATTTATTAAATATATCAGAGTTATTAAAAATGGAAAGGTTTTAATGTTGCTTTTAGCTGGCAGAAATTGTACACCAGCTATTCCAGCTCCTCAGCCATGTTACAAAGTTGGTTCACCATAAGGTCAAGAATTAAATTAAAGTGAGGTGTAAAGAGTAGCCTAGTGAATGTTGCCAGGTGACCTTCTGAAATATTCATACAGCTCGATCTAAACTTTATTGCTTTAAACCTGCAACTCATTCACCCAGGCAGCATAGTCTTGAGATAAAATACCTTATGACTTAAAAAATGTGGCTTGATTTTCCACACAGATTTTGAGTGTGTCACTTGCTTCTCCTACAAGGGACTGTATGAGGCTTGTTGCTTCCTCACATTGGTCATTTTGAGGTTTACTTTTGATTTGAGTGTTTCTAATAATTCTAGTGTAAGGTCTGCCTGGAAACACCACATTTCTCCTTTATGTATATCAGATTATCCTATATATTATTAAGGACAGAATTCTGTGATTTCCCTTTCTATCCCTTTGCTAAGTTTTTCTTACTGATTTATTATTCCCTACCTTTCGGTGAACCCAAAACTCTCTTGCTGCTTCAAGATGCCTTATAGCTCTAGGTATTCTGATGGAAGGGAGAGCTGTAGTGAAACCTTCTCCAGCAAACCTTGGCATATTTTTTATTGAAGTAATGTGAATGAAGTTCTTTCATAAACAAAGCCCTTATATTGCAAAAAAATAATGAAAATTATTTGGACCTGCCTTGTAGCATTTTTATGTAGCCAGAGTGGTGTAAAGATCCTATCAGGCAACTAAAGTGTAGGTATCTATAAAATATGGATCTCTATATAAAAGGATAGATACACATACACAAAATTTTCTGGGTTTCAAAAGACTTTTGTTAGCCCTCTAACATCTCCCTCCCTTTTCCCATGCTGCTGCCTGCTTTCGGTCAGCACAGCTGCCAGGGCTGGCAGAGTGCAAAATGGCCATTTTGCTTCTCTGGTGGGGACCTGACTGCCTGGGGACAGAAGAGCCCTACAGCAACGGGTGTGCTGAGCAGGGAGCAGCTGCTTGGAAATGCTGACTATGGGGGAGCATCTGAAACTGGAAGCTGAGCACTAATCACTGTTTCGGGATGGTGTTTCTCTCTGTGTGGTTTATAGCCTGGAAAGAATTTCATGTAGATGTACTGATCTTAAACACCTTCACAGTCTGTTATATATGTAATGTCTCATTTTTTTTGATCACAGTTTTGCTATTGGAATCTATTTTATTTATTTTTTTATGTGGCCTTGCTTAGCTTTAAGGAAGGATTTAAAAACTGTCAGTACAAAACAGATGAAATAATAAAGAAAGAATGGTAAAAGGCTTTTAGCTGCTAAATATTTTAATAAGAAATACTGTTTCACTTAAAAAGAAAAAAAGGAATGTTTCCATTTTGGTAATAAATACCTCAAATAAAAGCCTGGTGGTGTACTGATAAAGATATTCCTAATGAGATTTACTCTCTTATTATGATCAGAAACCAAATATATCTATAGGTAAGGCAAGTATGAAAACTTCTGTTTTAATGAGGTAGGGAGGTAATTTATTTGGGAAGACACATGAAAAGGTTATTTCTCAGAGATTGGATCCATAAGACTGACCCATTTTCATTCCCTCAGAGTATGACAAAGATGTTAAAGTTACATGCCCTACTTGAATTAATGTGAATAACCAGTTTGACTCCAATACACAGATAAAATATATTAGTCTTCTATTAGATTTGCTGAGATCAGAAACAGGTTTTGCCTATTGGACTGAAGCATCTTTCATATGCAACTATAATTTGAAATACAAACAAATATTACTACAGTTCAAGTTCTCACCAATTTTGAAAGTGGGAACTTTATTTTCATAAAGACACCTCATCCCCACTCTCATATTCACTGAGCGTTCATGTGCACACTCATTCCCCTGTAAAAAGGACTAATTGCTTATAATGATTAATATAAGGATCCACAAAGTCCTCTGTCCCTTTGGGATTGATTTTAACGCTCTCCTCTCTTTTACACAAATATTTGCACAGGTTGGAAAGCAATTTTCAGCCAGACTGGAAAACTGCTGAAGCCAATGGACTTTCTTCCATAAATATTGCCAGAATTTCCCCCCTCTGTTATTAATAATAACAGTAGCTGCATATGTTTACATGAATGTAAAGGACTCTCTTTCAAAGCCATTTTCTGAGAATGCAGCTGCAGCTGCAACGAGCCCTTGCTTGGGCCAGGTCATCCCTGTACATGCACAGGAAAGGACTGCTGCCAACACAAGTCCATAATTGCAAAGGCCCCCCAGAAGCTCTGTTTCCTACTGCTGGAACAGTCCTGAGCCATGTACTTGACTACTGTGTCTCCTCCTTCCTCAGCTTATCAATGTCTGGCATGTCCTGCTCCACTGCCTCATCCACGATGTTCCCTGCACAGGGCTCCAAACCTTCTGCCTGGCCATGCTCCCCACTGCCTGCACAGACCCCACCAGGCTGCTGTGTGCTCCCTATTTTGGGTGGCCCTAACCTCATGTCCTGCTCATGCTCCTGGGGTACAGGACAAAGGATGGTTATCGGTGTCCTAATCATAACATGATCTAATGTTGTCTACTCTCTTATATGGTTCCGAATCATGGGTCATCTACCGCCACCACCCACGTCTCCTAGAGCGCTTCCATCAACGCTGTCTCCATACAATCCTAAACATCCACTGGTCAAATTATGTGACCAATACATCTGTTCTAGAACAAGCAGCAATCACAAGTATTGAGGCCATGTTGCTGAGAACACAGCTGCGATGGGCAGGGCATGTCTCAAGGATGAAGGACCACTGCCTTCCTAAGATCCTGCTCTATGGTGAACTTGCCACCGGCTGCCGCATGAGAGGAGCCCCAAAGAAAAGATACAAGGACTCCCTGAAACAACATCTCAGCCTTGGCCAT
>NW_016690195.1:5731335-5749017 GCF_001604755.1 Lepidothrix coronata
TATTGCAGAATACACCATCTAAGGAGTCTTTCTGTTGTGCCTTTTGCAATCGGATATGTCTGTCACATATTGGCCTCATAAGCCACCAGCGTGCCTGTAGCAAATGTGGATAGAGCCTTCCCAAATCTTCGTTCGCGAAGCCTAGCCATGATGATGATGATGATGATGAATCATAACATGAGCAGGTTTCCTATATTCAGTAAAATACATTTTATCCAACACCTGTCCAGTGTCTAAGTGAAGCCACTGAAGCTATGTGCAAGCTAAAGCTTAGAAGAATGGAAAAGGTCACCTAGCAATCAGAGCTTGTTGCCAGTTTGTTACCGGCTCGTTAGGAGCTCAGACCACTCTGAGACAGACATGCTACAGTTACAGCAGGCAGTTCCCACATGCAGGTGCTGGGTGTTCTTTGCCTTGCTTTAAGGATCTTAATTTAAATCTTCACATCTGCTGTCCCTTGGGTCTGTTTTGCAGAGCAAACACTACTGACTACTTTACACCTGCGAGGGATCACCTCAAACAGACCTTTTATCAGTTACTAACTACCTCGCTGTGGAATGTTTTGACATTAATACTGCAGTGTGAATTATCATTGCCTCTGTAACTGTGCACTAAGGAGAAACTACTGTTTGTCTGTCCTTACCTGGTGCCAGCTGAAGAATAATGCTCATTTTAGTGGAATTACGTCTTCTGATCCTGCTGAAAACCTGGTGTTGGGACCATTATATGTGGCCAGAATAAGCTGAATGTGTAACTGTGGTTTTAGAAAGATGTGAAGATGCATGCTAATAGTTTAAAGGTTGGACCAGATGATCCTTGAGGATCCTTCCAACTCAGTATTGTATGGTATTTTATAATAATAATAAATTTATCACTGTTCATATCCCCATATTAACTATCAGAAAATTAATAACTGTTGTGTTTGCACGTGAAGGGCCTTCTGTGTTAGGGATGATTTATTTTTTTCCCTTTAACGCTCCTGGGACTCCTGAACAGCTGTCAGTTGTACCTGAGCAGAAAAACATGGCTATTGACATATTGCCAAGCAAACACTGTATTATACACTGCTGCATCTTTTCATTGCATTAGCCAGTATTTACCATTCAAATAACATAAGCATTCCGAAATTTTGTTGTTAATATGTGGTAAAGTTTCATTTGTTAATTTTTCATTTCAAAATATGTGTTTGGGCTTGATTTTTTTTTTCAATGAATGTAACATTACCTAAGTGGAAAGCTCTTACAAATCCAACTTAATTGTATGATTTACTTAAGAAAATAATACCAGCCAAATACAGTACTAAGATTATTGTTAAGAAAGTCTTACAGAACATATGGAGTACGGTCGTGGATTAGAGTACTGCTTGAATAAACAACTGCTTATAGTGCAGGCTTACCCTTGTGATCTGTCATTTTTGTTTCAGTTAGGTTGGCTACCACAAATGGACTGAAAAGTTAGCGAAGCCGTAACATATAATATATAAAGACATCATTTATGTTTTTATTTAATCAGTACAGATGCCTGTATATCCATTATAGATACGATACCACATGACTACTTAATAATTTTTCTTCTCAAACAACATGAATAGAGAAATAATTCTTGAGACTTTGTCCCTAATCTTCATCACTGCTGAAGGAAGAGAAACAACACTGTCTCTCAGTGGATGAGTTGGTCTTCGAGGCTTCCAACTTGGGCTAAGTGCTTCTCAGAATGCAATCTTGAAAGAGGCCATACTTTTAAAAGGCCATGGACAATACCTAGAGACATCGTGCTTGTGTCCTGAAATTCCATGTGTTTCCTCTAGTGTCTGTGAATTTTCTGTATGATTAGAAATTAAAAGTCTGTCTCAGACATGACCAGATTTTCCTTGGCTAGTTTTTGTGCTATGAAACTTAGGGGTTTTTTTAATCAATCAAATTATACTATATGAGGAGAAAAGAATCTCTGCAATTAAATACTTTGAATTAATCTCTTGTGTTCAAAAATTCTGTGTTATTCTTAGGTTAAGTTGAAGCTTCGTAGAATCATAGAACAGTTCAGTTTAGAAGGGAAGTTCAAGGATAATCTGATCTAAGATTTTGTGGGAAAGGGAGCCTCAGCAAGATTATCAGAGAATCATAGAATCAGCTGGGTTGGAAGGGACCTCTGAGATCACCAAGTCCAACCCTTGATTATTTGGCACTCTGTCCAACCGCAATTTGAAATTGCATCCAAAAAACATTTCCATCCAGTTCAGTTTTCAAACCCGTGGAAGAAACTTAGTTTTCGCTTTTATTTTTGAATAGGAAATGGCTCTCACTTCACAAACAGCCAGTCATGGGTTGCCTGGGCTCTAAGTCCAACCTGATCACATCACCTCTTCCATGTGATAGTTACCTGGGAGAAGACTGGAGGATGCTCTGCCCTACACATACATGCCTACATCCACAGTCAGGGATTACCATGTTGTACTCTGCAGGGCTGTGGGTCATCATGCTAAATCTGGTTCTGCTGAAGGACAGGCTTGGGGACAGCAGGACTAGCTGAGGCTTCACACTCACAAGGACCTGTAGGAGATGGGATCTGTTGTTTGTCCCGTTTCCTGTGACCTGATACAGTCCAGTCCTGCTTGTTTCCATCAGGCTGTACTTGGAGAAGGGAGGAGAGGAGTGGGAACAGCAGATATCATTGTTCCTCCTCCCTGCAAGTCTGTAACTGAACTTGGAGATGCAGAGGACAAGGAGACTTAAAATCACTTATTCCTTTTACTTGAGAAAGGCTGTAGCTCTGTCCTCACTCTCATCCCTGACACAACCTTCTATTGATTTGAATGAAGTTGGGACTAACTCCTGACAACCAGACCTCCATCATGGGATGTTTAGTAAACGGTTACAATTTAGGGAGTGGTGGAATCAATGTCTCTGGAAGTGTTCAGTAGATGTCTGGATTCAGCACTTGGGATTAGTTTGGGCGTGATTATGGTGGTGCTAGGTTGATGGTGAGACTAGGTGGTCTTGAAGGTTTCTTGCAACCTTGATGAGTCTGTGATTCTGATTCTATAATAAAAATTTACCACTAATGATCCTAATTAGTCATGTTTTCATTGAGGAATGTATGTCCCGGTTGACAGTCTTATGAATGTCATTGCACATGAATGTCATCCTGATTTCAGAACAGCTTGAACTATAGAAATGACTCAGGCTTAGCCCTAAAAATTCCCTGTGGACAGCAAACTAACATTCTATCACTTCGGTAGTTATCTTTCTGTGCACTTGAATAAGAAATTTGTGTTGCCAATTAGTCAGTTTAATAAAGTTTGTCAAGATCTACTTATGAGCAGTTGTGCAATAAAACCTCTTAATTATATTTTATAAAGTTTCAGTGTGAGAATTGGATGAAAATCCTTTTCTTGTAGTTCAGACTAGGGGGAGAGAGGAACAGGATCACTGCCTGACCTGTGTACACTGCAGATAAAGCTGTACTACCAACCAAATACCCAGAAGGACTGTGGGTAACAAAAGTGAGAACAGGCTTAGCCCAGGGAATGGGTAGGAGACAGGAAGCTCCCTTCTAAAAACAGAGGAAAAATGTTGGGAAGCCAGACCTCTCTGACTTTGAGCCTTACTTGTGGTTGTAGGCATCAAAGATGCTCCACACCTAACAAAGTCTGCACAGTTAGAGGTGATGGGAGTTTCAATCAGTGCATCAGTGGGAATTAGACCATGTACAGTGTGGTGTTTAATTATACTTAATATTTTATTTTGCTTAATGTGTGAAATGCTATGTCAGATTTCTTCAGTTGCTTTTTTTTTCATAAATAACACTGAAAATGTTAAAAAATGCGAAAATATTTTTAATAGTGTATCTGGATATACTGCAGACTAAAGGCTTTTCCCTCACCTATTGTTAAACAGGAGAAATACCCAGAATTCATCCGGTGGCTGATGAGAGTCACCATAATACATCAGAAATTGGTGAGGTAGAGGTGGAAAAATCTTAATGTTTCTTAAATCTTTATCCACTGTGTATGAGCTGGAATGCAGATGACTTAAAATTATTTTAGAAACTGTTGAGAGTTGAAGGAGGGCTGATTGTTTTTCTATAATAGTTTTGCTACTCAGCTCTTCAAATGATTGAAGTCACTACAGATGAATTAAGGGAATGTAATTTACTGCAGGACTACATAAAGTTTTTTAGAGGTTGGAGATTTATTTGGTTTTATAAGCTGCATTATCTTTGGATTATGCTATCACTTTACATAGCCCTTGAGAGTAATTCGGAAGATTTTGGAAAGAGGAGAATTACAATAAAAAAAGATATTTGAAAAACTACTGTTTAAGTTACTATATTGCATCACCTGTGTGTGTACTGTTGCTTTGGTTCCTCAAATTTAGACTTGACATTTCTTTCTCTCCAAATAAATTTCATGGGAAGACTCATATTTTTGCAGCCTAAAGTCTATCTAAATGCTTCCAGAAAAGGCTTAACCAATGAGAAACAGTGGGCTCTGGACATAAATGGAATTGAATCAATTTTAACATGTCTTTCCAGTTATACAACAGACAAAATATTTCCAACAATCCAAAATTTCTATTATAAAATTCCAGTAACTGTGGAAGAAATGTAATGACCACAAAAATTTTCAGCAGTAAGGAGAAGAGGTAGTGGACAGTCACTTCCAGGTGGTCCTGAACCGAATCACAGAAACACAGAATATGCTGAGTTGGAAGGATCCCACAAGGATCATCGAGTCCAACCCTTAGCCCTGCACAAGACCATCCCCAAGAGTCACACCATGCGCCTGAGAGTGTCATCCAGACACTTCTTGAACTCTTTCAGGCTTGGTGCTCTGACCACTTCCCTGGGGAGCCTGTTCCAGTGCCCAACCACTCTCTGGTTGAAGAACCTTTTTCTAATATCCAGCCTAAACTTCCCATGACACAAATTCAGGCCATTCCCTCTGGTCCTATCACTGGTCACTACAGAGAAGAGATCAGTACCTTCCCCTCCTCTTCCCCTCACAAGGAAGCTGTAACCGCAATGAGGTCTGCCCTCAGTCTCCTCTTCTCCAGGCTCAACAGGCCAAGTAACCTCAGCCACTCCTCATGTGGCTTCCCCTTAAGGCCCTTCACCATCTTTGTTGCCCTTCTTTGGACACTCTCTAACAGCTTAATATCTTTCTTACATTGTGGTGCCCCAAACTGTACACTGTATTCAAGGTGAGGCCGCACCAGTGCAGAATAGAATGGGACAATCCCCTCCCTCGACCAGTTGGCGATGCTTTGTCTGATTTGAATCCTTTTTCACTCCTAAAAACAACTGGAAGAAATGAAACCTTAACCTTACAGTTTGGAAAGTTAAATTCTGTCTGGAAACTGCAGGTGAGGCAAGAGGATCACTGCGCTCAGAAAAGTCTGTTGTAAATCATTTACAGGCCTCATATTTATATGAGAAAATATATTTAAATGTTTTCTGAAAGGTACTTCACAATTAGTACTTAGACAATTTTTTTTAAAATAAAAGTTTCTAAATGGAAGTTTGAGAGTGTAAGGCCAACATTACTAAAGATGTTCCAGTTTCAGGAAGGAAAATCTGCTCTGTGAGTTGCAGAGCTAATGTTAAGATCTGCCCCATGTATGGTTTACTCTCCACAGTACTTAGTCTGGAAATCTCCTGTAGCCAGTAGGGTGACCAGTACATTTTCTAGATGCTTGGGTTGGACCCCATTCTTTCTCTAAAAAAACCTGGAACCTGTAAAGGAGATGTAGCCTAATCTGTAAGTCATAGGATATAAAAGAATAGTTCTTTCTCATCACCACCATCAATCTGCTTCAAAGCTATAAACAGACTCTGCTGTTCATTGGGGTGTCAGGTAAGAAATAGATTCCATCCTGCTAAAGTGACTGCCCTGGAAGTGGGGGCTCCCACCTGTGAGGAGAGGAGAGGACAGAGCCCAGCCTTGTGCAGGCTGTAGCCTGGTGCTTACTGTATCCCCCCAAGATGAGAGAACCCTCCAGCAAACCATCTTGTGTGACCATAGATCACCAGAAAAATGCAGTTTGTCATTGTTTGCCTTTTCTGGCAGGGTTCTTTGTGAGTTTTGATAAAAAATTAAGTGTAAGTCTGTTTTTGTTACTCCTCACATATATTTTAAATTGAGCTAATCTATTTTTTGTGATAGCTGGAAACAACTCATTTTGAGAACTATAGGATATAAAATATGTGAGTCATATATCTAAGGGAAATTGTATAGGCCCGTGTGTTTGAATAACTATTATCAAGTCCATTATAATGTGCATGCTAAACTATTACAAAATCTAGACGGAATAACTGTGTCCTGAGAATGAAATTTAATTAAGTGCTTGGAGGTAATTTGAACTGGCAGAGCTTAAAATGAAATTAAAACTAATTATGAAATACTCACAGTTTTGGATAAATTGAAAAGAGAAAATTTAATTGATAAAAAGTAAATCAAAATTATGTCCTGGGATCATATATTGTTAAATAAAAAACAAAGATAATGAGAGTCTTCCGAGGAAAGAGAATTAACATAGCATCCACAATATCATAATTATTGTAAAAACCATAAGTGCCTGTGAAGTGTTTCAGTTGTTGAAATATCCAAGTATTGTTGAAACTGAAGATATGCTGGGATGGCTTTAGCCAGGTTTTTTAAGGAATATTGACCTAATTCTACTTTTGCACAGCATTTTTTGGGGTTCTGGCTTGCAATGCCTTAAAGAAGGGGATTTTCAGAAGGGTTTAGTGAGCTTTGAACACTGCACTGTTCCAAGGTGCTGCACCTCTGAACTCTGAAGCATATCAAACCACTTTTCACTCCTCCAAGCACTGAACTTCTATAAGAATTTTGTGTTTATTTGTGTCCTCAATGTGGACATATTTAAAAATTAATTCTGGGAAAGATAATGCTTCTCTCTCTTCAGCTCTGCCAAGGCAAAGTCAGTCTGGGCTGTAATCCCAGAGAGCTAAGAGATTGTACTGTAGAACATAATTGCAGAGCACTGTGTCTCTGAGGCTTAACTCAAGAGGAAGAGTAGATTTCTTAGGATTTAGTTGAAATTTCACACCTAAAGTAGTATAAGAAAGGGAAGTCTAGTCAGTAAAATTAAAACGACCATTCAGACCATCTTAACATAAACACCCAATTCTTGGCTGTCCAGATTCTTCAGAATCACAGTTCTTCTTGTGATTTGATTGTCTAAACATGGTGTCTCATCATTAGGGTGCTCCAAAGTATTATGTCCGACCTGCAATAATTATTGCAAAAGGTCTTAAATCCCACATAACTCTTCCTGTCATGTCTGTCAGTCCTGTAGTGATATCTTAGAGATGCCTTGGATACCGAGGAGCATCTCAAACGGCACTAGATCTTTATCAGGAAAATTATTCAACTTCTAGGAACCTACTAACACAACAACAGCTTAAAATGTAGCACATGTGATATATGTGGGTTTCCACATCTTAATTTGCAGATGAATCCCATCCACTGACTGTTTTAAGTCAGCTGGCAACATGTAGGTGGCCACTAACATCTGAGGATCCACCAGGTACCCGAGATGTGCCATGTGAAGCTGCAAATATGACACAAGCTCTCTGAAAGGCCACCACCTTTCCCAAGTGACAGCTGGAAGCCAAGGGTATCAGGAGCCCAGGTGCATCAATGAGTCTTGGTAGCCTTGACTAGCCTCACCTGAGACCTCACCCACACCCATGGGCCCAGCAGCATTATTAAGCCCAAATTTGGAACTTTACTCTCTGCCTCAGCTAAACTGGAGGAGTGCTGGTTTCCAGCTCAGCCCTGCCTTATGTTGCAGCTGAATCCTACCCTAGAGAGGTACATGGAATGCTATGACTGCTTTCTGGAGTTACATTAGCTCCTTTCAGCAGGAGATCAAAAATGCTCTAAAAGGCTTTTTCAGAGGAAGGAAAAATATGAATCCAAGGACAATGTTTCTGTGATGGTTGCTGTAAGAGTGCCTCCTCTCCACTTCTAGGAGTTTTGGCTATCTGTGTTCAAAGGCACCCTGGAGTCAGTGCAGCTCCATTATCTAGATGCAGACTTTCAGATACAATTCTGTGAGGAAGAAGAAGTCTGTGTTGTGAGTTGTTCAAAATTGTAGGCTGTATCATGCTGTCTCTGGAGCACTAGGGAACTTAAATGATAGCATCTTATCAGACCTTAAAGTCAAAAACATCCTGTTTTCTATCTTCTCAGAAGGGAATACTGAGATGTGGATGATTCAATTAAAAAGCTTCTAACAGCAGTCCATCATGATACCTGAAATCATTGTCCAGTATAACTCAAGAGGACATTGACATCTCACTGCTGCACCACAGAAACATACCATCAGTAATTACACAGGAGGCAGAAAGAAGTCCTGTTTATTACAAGGGAGGGAGAACTACATATTATCTTACACTTTTTTTTTTTTTTAGTACTTTGAGAAGTTCTGCAAAAGGGAAAATGATGGAGGATTATCTACAAGACAGGCTGTTGCAGCCCATTGAGTCAGACCCTGTGCTATTGGCAGCTGAGAAAAGATGTGCAGCCAGCACTGAATCATCTGATTGCTGTTGTCTCCATTCGTACCCCATCCAACATGTGTTTGAAGCATCTTTTCAGTACAGCTGCCATCATTACTTCCACTGGGTGCCCTTTCACGATCAGGAAGGTTGTAGAGGAGCAAGCCTTAAGGCTCAGAATCTCAGAAGTCTGTAGCCAAATCTTCACTAAATAGTGCTGCTTCTGTTCTTCAGAGCAGGCCTGACCTTGCTGCTGAGTCTCCTTATCCATTTTCTGGGATTCAGTGGCCCACTGTGCTCTCCAAGTATTAGGACGTGATCCCTCAGTGCTCCCTTCTGGTATCTCCTGGAAAAGAATTGAGCACCTGCTCCTTTTCCTGTCTACATGGTTGTGCTTAGCTCTGTTTTTCTGTCTCAGCGAGGCACTGTTTGAGGGTATATCCTGCCACATAAAGGAGTACTGGCTGTGAAGCCAGGAACTGGTACAAGAGAATAGGGAAAAGAATTTTTCATGGACACTGTTGCAGATGTTCATAATCACTGTGTGATTCAGAGTCCTTTCTCCACAGCTGGACCAGTTGCCTGGTGCCACATGAGACCCTTTTATCCGTGGGCACTGGCACAGTGCGAGCAGTTAGCTGTGCCTGGCTGCCCTGCCAGTACTGCCAAGGGCTTCCAGTTTGTGGGAATGTATGTGGACAAATAATAGGTCTTCCACTCCATCCTCCTTTTTCCACTTTGAAGCATTATTTTCTGTAGTAGAGAAAGTGCTGCCAGTCTTTTTATAAATTTATTTTCCTTTCTTTCTTCTTCTGCTCTATAAGAAGAATAAATGACCACAAGGCACCAATCTATTTTGATTCAGTAGCAGTCAAAATGCTTCCCACTGGTGGTGCTGGTGTTTGTTAGGGTATGCTAAAGGGTCACCCCTTCCCACACAGAGGGCCATGGTGGGAGGTCAGCAGGGGAGTCCCAGTGTCCCAGTCAGGGACACAAGGCCCTGCCCTAGACCCCGGGGCTGTCCTGGGAGCGTCCACCCCATAAGTCAAGTGAGATCCAGCACTGCAAGTTCCCAGGGGTGTGGTTCTCTGGGGCACTGCACAGACTTTGGGGGAGTGCCTGACCTGGGAGATGGCACTCATTATGGGATACTCGGAAGAGCACTCTGGGGGTGTGCAAGATTTATTATGGGATGGTTAAAGCAAAAAACCAAAGATGGGGGAAGGGAGCAGATTGAGGAAGAACAAGCAAGATAAAATAGAGGGATAAGGGGATAAAAGTGGCCAGCTGCCTGTGAACAGTTTGCTGGTTGGTACATTTGGCCATGCCCTTTGCCCAGTCAGCGTGGTCTGTCCTGTCATCTCATTAAACTCCATTTCTCAGTCCTTTTCTGTATGTGAGCTCTCTATTCTCTATGCATGTGTATGTTTGGGGTTTGAGTGCAGCACACTGGACCACAGGCCAGAGGCATTCATATGTCTGTGGTGCAGCAGCTGGGGAGACTGGAGCATGGGTGGGTGTGTCAGCATGTTGTTAACAGCAGATATTAAGCTGGTGAGCTATGTGGTGCATTCTCTTTTGTCCATAATATGACCTGGAGTGTAACAGAGTGATGACCAAACAAATCAGAAGGAAATGCAGTGACTGCATTTAGTTCCTCTGCTTTGAGGGTGGGTTGGTTTCTGAGGTTCACTCGCAGCAGGGACAGGGGATCAGAGTCACTGACAGGGCAGCTGGGCTGCTGGTGGTCAGAGCGGGGCTTTGTAAACAAAGCTTTCTCACTGATAACATTTTTGCTGTTGTTCTGATCCAGTTTAGGTCACTGAATCATAATTAAAAAAAAAAATTTAAAATACGGACAATGTAACAGCTGACACTGTCAAGGCAATTCCTGGGTAGAGCAGGTGGTGTTTGTGCCCCTGAATTTCTTGGGTATACTGCCAAGAAAGCTATGATTCAGGTCTCCCTTCAAGGAGAGGAGCAATTGTGCCATTGCACATGCTGATCAATGTGCTGCTTGGATGCCCTCAGCACTTCTCCTGGGGTCCTCCCTGAACCCCCTCTAAGTGAAAGCTGGTGATTTGAACCTGCACAGTCCCTTCCTGCAGTTGCTGTCAGATCTATCAAGTCTTCTCTCCTCTGATTCCCCACTCAGCTGCCTTCTCACCAGCTCCCCAGCCTTGAGGTTCCAGCCTGCTGCTCTTTGTCCTGGGTATTGGTGATGGGGAATGGGGGAGACCCTGTGTAGAGGTGGGGTTTGCTATTCACAGAGGAGAAGCCTTACCAGAGAGGACTTTGTTTAGCTAGGACATGTGCCCTGCTCCTGTTCCTTCCCCGGGGTAAGCTTGCAGGCTGACCTCAGGTAGTACCCCAGCCTGGGCTATCAGGCCGGGATCATCAGCCTCCATCATCTGACCTGAGTCACCTGGGTGGGGCAAACATGATCTGTGGCTGAACCTGCTTTTATTTTTTGTTGGTTTGGACCCAGTTTTCATGGGCAGCAACCTCACTATTCTGTTTAGAGTCTATTTTGTATCTATTTGCTGCTTGTGTTTCCTTGAAGTTCTGAAGGCTGTGTTTTCATGCTCAGCTAACGCCAACATGTGCTGGAAGGCCCACATGTGTTAGGTGTGCTGGAAGGCCCACATGTGTTAGGTGTGCTGGAATCTGTCTGAGGACACTGACAGACTGAAACATATCTGAAGCCTGCAGCTGACCCCCTCTTGCTTCATACTTCCTTGGTTTTTTGTGCTATGGGAGTGAAAACCACTCAACTCTCAGTAAGGTGAATTAGAGGGTGCAGTTAAAAAGAGAACTGAAAATTACCCTTGTTAAATCAGGATCTTGCAAAAACTTGTAAAATTGAAAACCCACTGCTTAAGCTGGAAGGATGGCCAGGTTAAAGGCTCCAGAGCTGACTTTCTTTTTCTTTATTTCTGTGTGTTTTACTTTCTTTGTCTAGCAAAATAATGCTAAGATGCATATATAAGGTGTGATTTATGAGACAATGGGTTGCACACATTAAAGAAGCTCAAAGCTGTAGCCGTATAAAGCATGTATCTCTGACATTATTGTAAACAAATGCACATAATTCATAGTAGAAAGATAGAACACATTGCATATTGTATCAACAGTTCAGCACCTAAATCTTAATTCTCTGAAGTGCTTTGATCTATTTATGGATTTTTTTTTTTGATCTTTAATTAGTTCACAATGAGCTCATGATTTGGTTAATTTTCCTCTTACTCATTTGAATTAAACTGTAAATAGAAGGATAAAGTGAATTAAAAATCTCCTTTTCAAAATATCTTTAAGCATTTGCTTAATATTCAATGACTGGTGGTTTTTTTTTTCTTTTACACTCAACCTAAGCTGAGAGAAAACCCCTAGAGAATATATGTAAAATACTACAAAGAAATCTACACTATAAGAACTCGATAGAATCTATTTTCAAAAAAAAAAAAAAAAGACAAAAAGAAAAACAAACAGCAAACTTCTTAAAACCCCCCCAAAATTAAAGTACATGTCAGTGAAACATTCAGATAAAATGCCATAAACCCTTTTTTTTATAATTTAGGATATGAAAGTTCATACCTCCTTTCCATGAATAGCAGTCATTATTTTAGTACACTCACCTTTGGGATTATTGTTTTCTCTCTTAAATGATTTCATCTGCAAATTTGATTACAGTTCCCATCTGGCGTTTCTTATATAACGCTATGCTTTTTCTTTAGTGCGCTCATTAAGGTAATTATAATTTAAAGTAATTTCTGAAAATAAGCTTGCATGCAACTACTGTGTTCCTAAAACTTTATTAATGTTTGTATCTATGGCACTAAAACTGTCAGGACTAACAGTTCTTCGCAGCTTGGCTTTTTTTCTGTTTGTTAAAATGCTCTTGCCACTTGTTATTTCAGACTTGTTGCTTTGATTGTCTAGGAAGGAAAAATACAAGGCCTGCTAAATGGATTGAAAGGCACTGGGAATGCCCTACAATCTTTTTAAAAGCAGAAAAAAATCTTTTCAAATCAGATAACCGACTGTTTTTAAATCAAGCTGTGAGATCTCATGGTTGGAGTCAGGATCTAGAGGTGCAGACAGACAATATAGTTGTGTCAGTAGGGATGAATTTCCCTGGTGGTTTTATCCAGTCCTATTCCTACAGTTTCATGAGCAGTTTCTCCCTTCACCTCATCCCAGTTTCCAGCTGGTAGTTTAATATCTTGAGTTAAATGAGCTCCTCCCATTAGTAAATCACTCATGTTAGTCTTCCCAGAGGAAATCTCCTGTAAAGGAGTTGTGTGGTAACTGCTGGATAGATGGCAAAAAGAAATACAGAAAAAAAAAAATCCCTCTGGAAAAAAGAACAGGCTTTGTCTAATTTTTTCTGATTTGCCTTCCCAAGTGTGCCTTCACATTTTTTTCTATTCAATATTGCCATAATTAATGAGACATCATCACATTATTTTCACTGTTTCAACTGACTCTTTTTTTTTCCTTTTGCCTTATTTTGTTGTCTATTTTCCTTTCATTCTAAATCCCCACCCTTCTTTTGTTCTTTCCATTGTAGTATCTGCACTGCTTTAAGCTTCCTCACATTCTTGCTATATTTCCCTTATACCTCTTCACTGTAGCCATCATTGTTTCCATAATCTTTCTCCTTGTGTGCCAGTTCCCTAATTTTGAGACACACTTATTTTTGGTTTCTAATTCTCATGAAATGCAATGAATTGCTGCTCAGACCTTTCCCCTGCTTAGGGAATTTTATGACTCTCCTTGCCTTAGCCTGGGTGGCAATCTTACTTCTTGTATGTGATCCATCACCACCACATAAATGGCTAAGTCTTTTCAAAGATGCCTGTAAAATCTATGACGTGGAAATAAAACCTATGAGATATTATGCTAATACTCTAAAGTCTCATTCTGACTCATGGAGTCAGCTGTTATTTTTGCCCCATGAATTCCTCAACTGCAGCTTTGCGGTGTGATTTCTGAGACCCGTACCTCATGAAAAAACACATTAATGAGAAATCTTCTTACCTCTT
The DNA here is from genome assembly GCF_001604755.1 of Lepidothrix coronata. NCBI lineage: Eukaryota > Metazoa > Chordata > Aves > Passeriformes > Pipridae > Lepidothrix > Lepidothrix coronata. The sequence goes on from NW_016690195.1 coordinate 5,744,907, forward strand.
ACTGATATTATTTTTCCTTTGTACCTCAGAATGGGTACACTAATGTCACAAAAAACTGAAACAGCAATTCCTCCACTAGCAGTCTGCAGAAATACCTAATTTCCAAAAATTCAGCCCTCTGCCAAGTAAGAGACTAAACCAAAGGCAATTACTGCTACCACCCAATAACAATATAATAATGGATGCAGTCTTGAATGCATATAGAAGTTAATCCTCGAAAGTTTAATCTTTTATAATGAGATCTGGGCATCAGAACCCATGAAGCTGAGAATATACAGAGACACGACATTCATCACTCTGGAGATATCAAGTTGAATATATATTGGACAAAAGGGTGTTATCAACAAATTCAGTACCAATGAAAGCTTTTGCACATAAGTTATTTACTTCTGAGACAATGTTATCTCACTCATTTGGATGAGTAATTGTAAGTAGTTTCTCTGGAAATGCTGTTACGGTTGATGTATTTTACAGCCAGAAAAGAGTATTATATTCTAATATTTCTTTGTGTGGTACATTCTCAAATAAATTTTCTTCATTTCCCTGTAGCTCTCATTAACTATATCTATTGTGTTTAATTTAATGCTGTAATCTCTGAAGTCCTATTGCAAACAGTCAACATAACAAATATGTACTGATGTTAAAAAAACAGTTTCTGGTTAGGTTATGCTTCTCATATTTCTAGAACAACTTCGTCTGTCAGGAGGAAACATTTCTGTGGCTAACTGTTGCCTCAGATTATATGGTCAAATGATCTTGTGACAATATTTAGCAGCTTTTAATATACTGTTTTATGAATGAAAGAAAAAAACAGACAAACAAACGTGATGAAGGATCTTTTTTTTCCCATCAACTCTTCTTAATTTGGGAATTTTTCTTAATTTGGGAGTTTACTAGCTGTAATATTATGGGCAAAAGAACTCCTTGTAATGCATAATTTCAATTAAAGAGAATGTATTTGAAGAAAAACAAACTTGTTTCAACAGGTTGAAGATCGGGCCCATTCAGCATGTAGAGAAGTGAAATTGCTTGAAATTTCCCAGTTCAGCAGAGATGCTACATAAGGCTGTGTCTGCATTCTTATTTGAGAGTGCTCACTGAAGCCCCTTGAAGGTGAGTTCTTCAACTATTCAGACTATTTCAATCCTGTGAAATGCCGACAACCTCTCGTGTGCAGTCTGGGAGACCTGTAACCCCTGAGAAAGCTACACAGAAAGTCTCTGCTCCTTATTGTGCACATTTGAATTATGTAAACCAAAATGCCAGGCATGGCAGGTCCTCACAACCTTTGCAGGCTGGTGCATGGTCTAACACGTCTGCTCACCAGCTGCACCCTGGCAAATGTCCAGCCTTCTTACTGCATTAAAGGACCAGGGCGTTTTGCCAGTGAGTTGTAAGCCAGAAAGATTGCTCTCCTGAATCTAAAAGGAATCCCACTGAAAGACTTTAATAAGGGAGGATCACATGCACAACTATAGCTTCAACCAGAAAACGCCTTCTTCTTATTGGACAACCACCTGGGTGATCAGCAGCATCGCCACAACACTCATGCTTTTCAAGACCTTTAATTTATAGAGACAGTTTGCTCTGCTGAGGGCTTCTGTTCTGCCACTGCTAGTCAAATGACAAGATCAATGTTGTCACAAGGCCAAATTTTATATAACAACCTCTCACACTGTAAGAATATTAGAGTGACCATTCTGGGCTACACCTAAGGGCTTGTTGCTGAAAGTAACCAAGTGGATGTCTTGTGAAGAATATGTTACATAACAAGGCAATTGTATGTAGTATTTTCTCTCTGCTTCCCCAGCCCCTGTTTTGCAGCTATATTATGTATTAGATATATATGTGTATATATTTAGCAATATTTAACAGTTTTCTCTTTGACTAGCTTGTTGAGACTTGTCTTGAATCCAGGCTGCTAGAAGAAGCTTACATGATGCTGCTGGTCAGTGACAGATCATCTAGAGGAGCAGTGAGATTTATATGAAGCTGTTTGGCCCTATCCAGTGTGTGCCTGAACTGATTTACCCTCCATTTCTCCAAAAGGACTACTCAGTCTAGCTTCACCTTTTTTGACCAGGTCACAGCAGCATCCATGGTCATTATGTAAGAACACATTCAATCAATATAGAATGAACATAGAAATTGGTATAGAAACACCAAATAGAAATAATATCTGGATACAGAATATCTCATGTTGTGTGGGCCTTGATGCCCTCATTTGCTTATTTCTATGCTGGTACTCTATTACTCTTTCTTCTTTCTGCCCTTGGGTTGCTGTGTGGGTGAACGGTGCGAGGACAACATGGATCGTGACTCCATGCAACCCACACTGCTTTTCTCCCATGTCAGGTGTTGAAGGACTTGGTGCCTCAGTGAACAGCACTAGTTCAGTGTAGTCTGAATGTTTCAGAATGGCCTGCCCTTTTCTGGGTGACGACATGTTTATAGATCCACTTCTGCAATAATCCCCCACCTACTTCCTAGTCCCATTAATTCCAGGCTCTGAAAATAGTTGGTTGAGCAAGGATTGGGTACAGAGGATGGAGTTCCTGTTGGCCTTACTTCTCAAACACAGGCAGTTAGTGGGCAATGGCTCACAGAGAGCTGACCCTAATAATTGTGGGAAGGTGTTGCCCTGAATCTGGTGTGAACTGTTTTTCTGTTCTGAGTGATCACTGTGTGGCAACTGCTGGTCTTTAGCCACAAATCCATGAGGGCCCCCAGTGCAGGGACCTGCAGAGACAGCTCTGGAGATGTGGTGGGACTGCTCTGGACAGTGCTGAGTCTCTGTGAACAGAGGGCAATGGTTACAAATATTTCAGTATTCTGATTTGACAATTTAATATTCACAATATTTGGTATTGCGGTATTACTTGTACGAAACTTTAATCTCCCATGGACTTTGACAAATTTCCTTCCTGCTTATGTAAAGAATGATAGCAGTCCATGACTGTAAGGACTGTTGTGTCAGAAGGCAGCTAATTCTCACCCTTTGTATAAATATCACCTGCTTCCCTACGCAAAGGATTCTGCGATAGATCTGCTTGAAGAAGATATCTGTGGATTTGGAAAAGATTCCCACTGTTGATATCCAGCAGTGGGAATGCACAGACTCCAGAAAGTACATTTTTTTGGTCCCTGAAGATTTAACTCAGATTTAGCAGATCAGCAAAATAAATGAACACAGAAACACTAGGACTAAACCCAAGCCTCTCCAGAGACTGGGAAGGGGTGGGGTCTGAGATCAGATCTTTCTTCCTTCTTCTGGACACAACACGACCCTTCAAGGGTTTTCCCTCCTTATATCAGGGATCAGATCTCTCTCCCTGACTCTCCAGGGCCATGTCTGGGATCACAGTAAAAGACCATGAAGGGCAGTGAAAGAGAACAGCAGCTTCTTATAGACAACACACACTCCTCTGTTACATAGGCAGGAACTTCTGCTGGTCCTGATTGCTTTTTTCCATGGACGGGTGATGACAGTGCAGCTACACCAGGCCCTGGAGAGTAAGAAATTTGGGCTGGTATGGGCATTCATCCTCTTTCCTCTGGCTGGTCTGGTGCCCCTTGTCCACCAGAGTAATGTGCTTGGCCAACCACAGGCCACATCTGCCCCATGCCAAAGTATTGTCACCAGTTTGGCCCACTCCACATCAGTTCTCATTATGTAGCAACATCAAAAACTGGGTTATACTCAGCTCTAGATCCAGCTATTTTCCTCTTTTTTTCCTGGTAAAGGATCTTTCCTGGTGTAGGTGTCAAAATGTAATGAATTCTCTTCATGACGTGAAGGCATATGTTTATTTGGGGTGAATAAGGGCCAAGAGGCAAACTGCTGATATGTGAAAGGGAAGGAATATTACATTTAAATATAAATTCTGTCTCATTTTTTTTTAATCAACAAGATATTAAAATGGTCTGAAAGACCATGGTTTAGTTCTGAAAAACAAACTCACAAATATTGAATAATGTCAGGGTTGTGATATATAATAAAATTCAGCATGTTTCATAGCTGTTTTTTTTTTCTCCTGAAGAAATCATTCATCATACCAAGTGGGAATACAATGTGGTAGAATTAAAAGCACAGGGGAAAGCATAAATACAA